>NW_020529055.1:0-73489 GCF_003368295.1 Carassius auratus
GAGATACCATGAATATTCACCACATGCCCAAGAAAAGTCAACTCCTGAAGACAAAACCTGCTTCTCTTTAAGTTTATAGTCAACCCAGCTGTCATCAATCGATGGAGAATTGTCTGGGATATCGAGGAATGCTGGTTCATGCTGTGTATTATAGTACACTATAATATCATCAATATAGACAAAACAGATGGTACCTCGCAATTCTTTCAAAACTGTCTCCATCAATCTTTGAAAGGTCGCTGGGGCATTCTTTAACCCAAAGGGCATGACTCTAACTGATATAACCCTGATGGAGTGATGAAAGCAGTCATGGGCTTGCTATCTGGGTCCATTGTTACCTGCCAGTAACCACTGTTAAGGTCAATGGTCGAAAAGATGGATGCACCAGAGAGGGATTCAAGAATCTCAGTGATGTTCGGGATAGGGTATGCGTCGCTCTCGGTTATAGCATTAACCTTCCGGTAATCAACACAGAATCTCATTTTACCATCTTTTTTGGGAACTAAAACCACAGGTGAAGCCCAGGCAGAGTGAGATGGTTCCACGATACCTGCCTGTAGCATCTCCTCCAACTGCTCTCTCACAACAGCTTGCTTTGAAGGACTCATGCGATATGGTCGCTGTTTAATGGGCACTGGATGGGTGATATAGAGGTGGTGTTGGAGAACATCCGTCCGTCCAGGACGAAGGGTACACACCTTGGAGTTGGATTGTAAGATTTGCCGTAGTTGTTGTTTTCCATCCGGTGGTAAGTGAGCACCATTTACAGCCAGGTCAATGAACTCTTGATCATCTAAGTTGTCAAGTTGGCATGATAGTAATGGTGGTGTGGGTGGAGGAATGGAACTAAGCAAGGAGAGGCTTTGCTTAACGCTCTTTTGGTGTGGTCTCTTTTCCAGGTGTTGTGGTTTCACTGCCGGTATACTGGCCTGACCTGGTTGAAAAGGGTAGTCTTCATTAGGGGCAGACTTGAATGAATATTTCCTGTCGGTCACATTAATCTGCAGTCCACTAGAGAATATAAAGTTCAACCCTAAGATCACTGCATACGCAAGGGCTTTGGAGTGAGGACAGCCACCCACACTGAGAAAGTCTTATCATGGAGAACAATGGGCAGATTTATCCAGCCTAATGGAATTTCTGCCACACCATTAGCTAAATAAAGAGGTCCAAGGGTCCACGGTTGAAGTTTGATTTGCGGGTTAAGCTCTGACCAAAGGTTTTCATGGAGGAGGGTGTAACTTGCACCTGTGTCCAGTATAGCCTTTCCTCTCCAAGTTCCAATACTAATGGGTATTACTAATTGTTGTGGTATCGCAGTTGGCTGATTTGGGGTATTGAAACCGGTGGTGGTATTCCCTTCCATGGTCATAGATGGCCATGGTGTAGCTGCTGCAGACACCGCGTTGCTGGAAGGGATAGTTGGCTGGCGAGGCGGACCCTCAGACTTCAAAGGTTGGAAGGAACGCTGTTTATTGTTGGCACGATAAAGATCAGATGGCTGGTTGGAAGAAGCAGACATAAAATGTGGGCAGGTTCCAGGTGAGTGGTAACCTTTACACCTCCAGCACTGTACTTGAGGGTTCTCCACGGGTTGGTTAGGGATTGGTCTTTGTTGTGTTGTAGGTGGTTTTATGGCCTTACGTCCCTCATATTGGATGTGCTGTGCATAATCCATCTCCAGCTGATGACCCAGCTTCACTAGATCTTCGACCGTGCTTACTCTGCTGCGTAGCTGGCTGGCAAGATAGGGCTTGATATTTTTATGGATCAATTTTACCATGTCACTTTCTGTCAGCGCAGGCTTCCACCTTTTGCAGAGAGCTCTGTACGAGAATGCAAAATCCCTGATGGATTCCTTCTCTCCTTGGGTCCTATTTCTGACCCGATCTGCCAGCTCATCTTCATAATCCGCTGAGAGGAAGGCGGATTCAAACTCACTCCAGGTTGTTATAGACGATCTGGCAACTTCCCACCAGTCACGGGCAGTTCCATAAAGGACAGTTCGGAAAGTGGCTAGCAGGTCTGCATCAACCAAGGGATGTAATGCTAGAAAATCCTGACAACGGGCCAGATATAGCAATGGATCTGGGTCGTCAGATTGCCTTCCAAAGGTGGGAAACGTTAATTTCAGGTGGTCACTTCTTACCCCTGTAGTAGCGGATGGAGGTGCAAACGCAGGTACAGTCACTGAGGGTGAAGGAGGAAGGGAAGGGAGTGAAGTAGAAACAGGAGGGGATGGTAATCTCTCCTTAATTAGATCCACCATCTTCTTTTCTTGAGTTTTGCTTCGGTCAATCATCTCAGTCTCAAACTTCCTTAAGTTGCCACAAAAGCTAGCAGTTTGACTGTTGCATTGCTGTATTTCTGTTGTCAGCTGATCATGGCTTTTTTGAAAGTGCTGTTGGATGGTTTTTAGGTCTTGTTGTACTTCCAGCTGGAGCTGATCCACCATGAAGCGAACCTCAGATACAACAGTAGATTCTACTTTTGGAAGTTCACCTGATATCAGGAGTTTTATGGCTTTCGTTAACTGATCAGCCTCAGACTCATCCTGTTTTCCTCTCGTGGCCAATAGAGTGAGAACTTGCTGCTGGTTTTCCCTCACTTTGGTAGAAAGGTTATTAATTTGGTCACTGTGCTGAGAAGAAGCTGCTTTCAACCCCTGGGTAAGTTCACTGACTGCTTTTGTCTGAGTTTTTACAAAATCCAGTAGTGTATCCCAATTACCTTGAACCCTTGAAGTAAGTTGGTGTATTTCTCTTCCAGGAGTTGGGAGTACACGGAGCAAATCCTGCTGGGTCACAGAGAAAGAAGAAAGGTCAGGTGATGTACATAGCTGCATTGGGCCTGGTCCCTCTTCCCCGGAAAGGGTTTGTACTGGAGTGCTAATCTGGACATGTGATTCAGAATAGCTGGTTCTAAAAGGCACATGGTTGTATGGAACATATGGTGAAGGATGACCATAAGTAACCGGAGGATGTGGGACAGGTGGCCATATAGGGGTTGAAACATCTGGGGGAGCTTCAATATCCACACAAGTGGACATAGGGGATGGTGTAGTGGTCATGTCTGCAAGTACAATGAAGTGTGTACAATGTTATGTGAAATGTCAGGTGTATGTGTCAGGAATAAATCAGAACATAAAAAACAACAGTATTACAATGTTGTACCCGTGTTCAATAAACAAGTCTAACCAACATACATAAATTGGAAGTTTCTTTCAGTATTTAAACACCAAGTCACACTTCAATTGTCCTCATTAACTGTTACCTCTCCTTAAATACAGGCTTTTCCCCCCACAGTTCAAAGGACACAGGTTACAAAAATACACCTTCCCCTAAAAGGCAACAAAATTGTCAATCACAGTTTGTAGAGGGTGTTTCAAAAAAAAAAATTCAGTTCAAGTTTATCAAAAAAACACACACAAAAAAAAACATTACATATATATGTTTTTTTTTTTATTATTATTTTTTCTATTTAATTCAGGTCCCTGTTCGTGCGCCACTTCTGTAACGGTAGCTGGCCCAAAGAAACTTAAATCAAATGTTTAATTTAACTATACACAGTTCGAGCGCCAGACAAGCTTAATCTTGTCAAAATACAAATGCTTTTTACCACGGAATGTCTCTATTAGCCACCGATTACAAACATAAATCAGAGTCTCACACAAAGAAAGTTAACCTTCACAGTTATATATTTTCTCCAAACTAACAAGGAAACAAAAACAAACAAATAATTCACAAGTTCATTGTCCTGTTATATAGGAATATTTTCGGAAAACAATAGAAAAAACAAAACACCAACAAAGGAGATGAAAATAAACAGGGAAAAAAAATATTATGCACCCTTAGTTACCAACATTATTGCCTCAACAGGAGGTACTGGAAACAGAAAGGATGAAAAAGTATAAAGAGATCACCTTAGTAATTAAAAAGCAAACAAACAAACAAAAAAAGTCATTGCCTTGCTGCGCTGTGATGAATGGGCGTGCTTGAATGTTCAGGTATGTTTGCGTGTTCGTGTAGTGTGTGTGTTTGTGAGGAGAGCTGAGCTCGGGCCGATAATGGCAGGTAGTCTGTTTGTCGGTTGGAGTCTTTTAAACAAAGGAAGTTTAAACAGGAGTTCGTTCACCTGAGCAGATCACTCGCTCTCGTCAGCCCCAAAGACTACGTCATCCTGCAACCAGCAGCCGAGAGTGCATGCCGCACTACAGAGATCGCCACAGAAACTCGCCTCTGCTTCAGCGACCCAGACTGGCTCAAACAGCAGTGAAGTGTTCAGTCTCACCAACTAGGCGGTTGTCTCAGGTAATCGGTTTTCTCTCTCGCTCTTTCCTTCTCTCACTTCTCTCCTTCCTTTGTTTCTCCTATAACTCATCCTTATATACACCTTTCCAATTTCCAGTTAATTTATATCCCTCCTCCATCTAGCCACACAGCAAAAAAAACACTCTCCCCCCCTGGAGAAAACAACCCATGGTTGGAAGACAAAAGGTGGAAAGTGGGGATTAAAAACCCAAGAAATCTTCATCCTCACTAGCGGATTCTTGGAATATTTCAAGGATTCATTGCCTCTCTCGGATTTCAAACTCCTCTGATGTGGGGTAACATGGTTTCAAATTAGTCACATGCAAAGTACGAACATCTTCTCCGGTTGACTCCAATGCCACTTGATAATTCAACGGACCCTGCTGCCTTATTATACGGTACGGACCCTTCCATTTTGGAGCAAGTTTTGCACTGAAGTAGTGTTGTGCACTGGACTGGGGAAAATTCTTTAGCCACACACGGTCCTTTTCTTTAAAGAACACCTCCCGTCTGTTTTTATTGTAGTTCCTAAGCTGTCTTTTTTGCGCTTTTTTGCAGCACTCCTTGGCCTTTGATTGAAGTTGGACAAGATTATTGACAACATCATAGGAAGGTAGATCGGGAGAGAGATTCCTACCATGCAACAGTTTGTCCATTGGACCTTGCAATTTTCTCCCCAAGTGGAGTTCTGTGGGACTCATGCCAATGGACTCCTGGACAGCTGAATTGACTGCAAATCGTAGCTCAGGTAAGTATTGATCCCATTTCTTATGGTTATCATCTACGTAAGCAGCAATCATATACTTGAGGGTCCTGTTTACCCTCTCGGTCATATTAGTTTGTGGGTGGTAGGCAGTAGTGAGTTTTTGTGAGACACTCCACTTACAACACAACTCCTTAAATACAGCAGAAAGGAACTGGGAACCTCTATCAGATAAGATATAGTCCGGAACACCCCATCGTGTCAGAATCTCTCTCCGGAAAATCATCGCAACAGTTTGTGCATTGGCCTTCCTCATGGGAAACAGCTCCACCCAGCGGGTAAAGTAGTCCACAAAGACAAGAAGGTACTCATTCTGTTGGGTACTGCGGGGCATTGGTCCCATAATGTCTACCCCTAACATTTCGTTGGGATGTGAGGTGCTGATTTGTTGTATTTTTCCTGCAGGTTTACGATTTTCGTTTTTTATGGTTTGGCATTTCACACACCTTTTGACATAATTCTTAACATCCGCCCACATCCCTGGCCAAAAAGCCACGTCATGCAGCCTCTGGTAAGTTTTGTAAATACCCATATGACCACTTAATGGATTTGCATGGTAGTGTTGCAGCACTGTCGAAATCAGACTGTTGGGCATGTATATCCGATAATGACATTGGCCACTCTTCAACTGTGTTGTGTGGTACAATTTATCTTCTATTACCTTATATTGATCTTTCAGAAGATCGTCATGTCCTGCCATTGTTTGGAAAATTCTGATGACATCATGGTCTTTGTGTTGTTCCTCCCATAGGGCAG
Source organism: Carassius auratus (assembly GCF_003368295.1). Lineage (NCBI taxonomy): Eukaryota > Metazoa > Chordata > Actinopteri > Cypriniformes > Cyprinidae > Carassius > Carassius auratus. Next base: position 5,830 of record NW_020529055.1, read on the forward strand.
CGGCAGAGATTGGAAGGTCCGATTCCTCAGTTCGACTAGCATATACGCTACACCCAGGTTGGGTGTTGATCCGGGACAGAGCATCAGGTGCTACATTCAGCCTACCTTTCCGGTATTCAACTACAAAATCAAACTTCTGCAGTCGAAGAACCCATCTGATAAGACGACTGGTGGTTTTTGTAGAGCTCATTACCCACTGCAGGGCTGAGTGATCGGTCACAACAGTGAAGAGTTTGGGCTCCAAATAACGCTGCCACCTTTCTAACGCCCACACGACAGCAAGACATTCCTTCTCTGTCGCGGAGTAATTCGTTTCCGCTTTGTTTAGGGTCCTACTTGCATATGCAATCACCTGCTCTGAGCCCTGGTCCCTGCGCTGTGACAGCACAGCACCCAGCCCAGTGTCGCTGGCGTCCGTATACACAATAAATGGACGTTCAAGGTTGGGATGTCTGAGGATGGGAGGTGAGGTAAGGCATGTGTAACCCAGGTTACTAGTGATTAGTAGCAGAGAAAATAATGAAGCAAATATGAGATAAAATATGTATCTGTGACCTGAATAAAATATTTAATCATAAATCTTTATAAATAAAAAAATATATATATTTATATTAAGGATTATAAACTCATCCAATGAAATTGCATTTTGAATGACGTCATTACGTTTTCCGCTATCGCGGCAAATTACAACGCAGTGCGCGTTCCAGATCCTTCTTTTTTTTCGTGAACTTGAGAGGAGAGCAGATGGCTGTCGCTGATCCAAGAGATTTAGTGCTTCAGAATTGAAAATAAATGACGTAAGATCAATTTAATACATCCCTATATCGTTATACATCAATGATATAAAATGTAGTATTTTTGTAACTGCAGAACCAGTTGATTTATCTCGTGTAACGTTCTTAACGCATGTTGGTAGCGCAGTTTTAGCGTTAGCATAATGCTGATGTAAATTATCTTACATACATATTTCTAATGAAGGACTGAGAGAAAAGCAGGGTGTGTCTGAGGGTGATATCTTCTAACGTGGATCATTGGGAGTTTTCTGGATTTTTCATATACATTTGAATGAGTTTCCTTGGTGAGTTGATGTGGTTTCATTTTATTTCCTTTACAATATGGGTTAAGGTTTTGTTAAAAATGTGTTTCATAAATTAACCATTTATTTGGTGTAGTGTAAATGATGGAAACAGACCTAAGAGTGAAATAGAGACAACAGTAATGGTAATTCCTGTGAAATAGCAATAGTTAATATGCTTAGTGTGTCAAACAAAGAAATTATACAAGTAACTGCATACAATTAAAGTGCAATGCTTATTGTTAAAAAGAAATACCACAGAAGGAAAAGAAAAAACTTGTACAAAGAAATTTGATACACAGAAGTATATGAATGTATATTGTTTATTTGAAATTTGTGTTGAATCAGTATATACATTGTAAAGTGATGATTGATTATTTTTTATTTTTTTATTTTTTTTGCCTTGTCTATTCAAGGCCAGTTTTTTTTTAGTTTTTTGTTTTTCTCTCTCCTTGCTGTTCCATGTGATGTTCTGTTGATGCTCATCTACTGCATGTGGCCTGTTCTGGATACGGATCAAGTGAAGTGTGAACCTTTTCCTGGATCGTGAACTGTCTCAACTCTCTCCTGTGCGTGTAACGGTGGAGTTTGGACTGGCGAGCCACCCATTGGCTGAAGGTTGAGAACATTCCTGTTTTGAAAGAGCACCGGAGTTGAACTTGTTCATCTTCAAATGGTAGGAGTGGAATTTTAGACTTTAGAGACATTGGATTGAATTACTTCCTGGATTCTTGGACTAAATTTATGAACCGCCTGTTTTTTTTTTGTTTTTTTCCTTCTCAAAGAATGATTCTGATTTGTTTGTTGCAAGCAGTGGACTCTTGTTAAATTTTGAGGTGTTCAGACTGAATGAAATTTTGTTTATTGGGTGTTTTAATATCTTTCAGAAACTTTCTTGAGGTTTATGGGTAAATAATCGCTGAACAATTAAACTAAGATTTAAATTTAGGAACAGAACAGTTAAAAAAAGAAAAGGTTGATTATAAATTAATGATAAACTGCTTTAAAATTTAACCTGTTGAATTCGATATCAACGAGGTAGAAAAACAGAAGGGAAACGTCAATTTACTTTCATGAGTTATATTGCTATAAGTCTGTAAGGGAAAAAAAGAACGTGGTACAAATCCTTATTATTGAATGCAACTAACTGAGGTTATTGTATACTGAGTGAGGAAACAAAAACGTTTTTTTTGTTGTTGTTGTTAATTCACTGTTAAAATATAATCTTTCTTATTCGTACCTCAACCCCCGTGTCTGAGTGGTTCACTGCTGTCGCACATCTCTCTCCTCGGACGAACCTAGACTGCTGAACTTACTGGTCCATTTACAAAATAACTTGAAAGATATTAGGGTGGCACGTGTTACAAAAAGTGGCGAGCCAGCCAGGAGAGCGATTGCAACAGCAGTGGCTGATTAGAGCAGCTGAGTTTTCTAGAAATAACATATTGAACAGAACTTTAACATCATGGATATCATTGAGAAAGAGAATGTAAACATCTCAAACGCAGTTATTGTTGGCGGTTTGACACTAACAGAGGCAGACACAGACTTAGAGTCATGGCTTTTGAGATATGGCAGTATCAGTCGAAATCTTCTCATTGATGACCCGAACTCTGAGTTCCATCATCATGCTATCATAGAGTTTACCTGCAGCTCTGCAATGAAAACATTGATGCCCCTGTTGCCTCTAACAGTTGTTAGTATGTCAACCCCAGGTACCACTTTTATTGTGCGTGCTTTAGGTTGCGTCTACCCTCATGTTGCTAGTGACAGTGCTGCTAAGGGGTATCTGGAAGAATTGCAAAACATTGCTAGTATAAGTGGCAAATCAATTGAGGAAATACTCCAGGCGGAATTACTGAAAATTAAATTCGGCCCCTCTCTTGTTGGGCCATCACCGTCTTCAGGTGAAAGACTTGAATACTCAAATGCAGCAGATTTTCAAATACATGATAGCTGCACAGTCTACTCACCAGATGGACAGTTGTCCCCAGCCATACCACAGAATGTGATCCCTGAACAAGTAGCTACTCTTCCATCGCAAAACTCACCATCTCATGAAATTGAATACACAAACTCACAAAACCTGGCCAAGGAAAAGTCTAACCATGGAACTAGTCATCCCGCAGTCACTGTGTCATCTCATCCAGCACTTTCCATGAATATAATTGATCCTCCCAGTGTACAAAAGGTAGTAGTTGAGCACATTGTCCGAACCAATGACACAGCTCCATCATATAATACCTCGCTCCGCCTCAGGTCCTTCTCTGGAAAGGTTCCTAGACCTGTTAATGAACCAGACTTTGACACTTGGCGTGCAAACGTCGACCTCCTACTGACAGATCCTTCTATTTCTGACTTGCATCGGACCAGGAAAATACTAGACAGTTTGCTTCCCCCAGCAGCAGATATTGTTAAACATGTATCACCAAACAGCTTACCTGCAGTATATCTAGAGTTGTTGGAATCTGTTTATGGCTCTGTAGAAGATGGAGACGAGTTGCTAGCCAGGTTCATGAGCACTCTCCAAAATCATGGTGAGAAGCCTTCATCTTACCTGCACAGATTACAGATTCTCTTGAGCACAGCAATCCGACGAGGTGGCATATCTGAAAGTGAGCGAGACCGCAGTCTTCTTAAGCAGTTTTGTCGTGGCTGTTGGAACAATGCTCTCATTGCCGATCTTCAGCTGGAAAGGAGGAAAGTTAACCCTCCTTCATTTGCAGAATTAGTAGTTCTTATCCGCACAGAAGAAGATAAGAATGCTTCGAAGGAAGAAAGGATGAGGAAACATTTAGGGCTAAACAAGCTCTGTCCTGCCCCCTCAAAGTTGAGACTGTCAACCAACCAGATATCTGCACACCCATGTGAAACACAAGATGACCAAGCTGATACATCTCTTGCAAAGCAAGTCTGTGAACTTCAAGCTCAAGTTGTTGCTCTGCAAAAACACTCAAGCCAGAAGGATAAGACCAAAAACACGAAACCAGATGAAGTGAGTACACTGAGAAAAGTTGTTACCGAGTTACAAGCCCAGATTACAGCCATGCAAACTGCAGCCACTTCAAGAATGAAGAGTGATGAGCAAGCAACTGAAATTTCTGATTTAAAGAGGCAGATCGCTGATTTGAAGGTTCAAATAACTGCTCCTGAGATGTACAGACACCATTCTGAGAAGTTCCTTCAGTCCAAAAGCAGCACCCAACACACACGACCTGAACCAGGCACAACAGAGTGGTCTAGAGATGGTAGACTGCCTGATAGTAGACCTCGTCCAGGGTATTGTTTCAGATGCGGAGAAGATGCGCATCTTGCCAGCAGCTGTAGTAATGGTCCTGATCCTGCTAAAGTTGCAGAGAAAAGGCGCAAGCTGAGGGAGCGACAAGCCCAGTGGGATGCCCACCACGATGCAGCTATGAGACCTTTAAACTGAGGATGGTCTCTGTAGAGGGGCATACAGAGACTGGACAGGGAAAGAATTGCCCTAAGGAATTTAGACACCCGTCCAACCGAAATGCATATGACACATTCCCATTAAGGAACTTACCCAGAGGATTAGTAGGAGTAAAGTGCACTGCCCAAATTACTGTTGGAGAGAAAAAGGTTTCCTGCCTTCTGGACACAGGGTCCCAGGTAACCACAGTTCCCTGGTCATTCTATGAAGAACATTTGTCAGATAGTCCTCTTAAGTCATTGGATAACTTGCTGCAAGTGGAAGGGGCGAATGGACAAACAGTGCCTTATCTCGGATATGTGGAACTAACTCTCAAATTCCCCAGAGAATTCCTTGGAACAGAGACAGAGGTACCTACTCTAGCCCTGGTAGTTCCAGATTTGATGAACGCACCTCAAGTTCTGATTGGCACAAATTCATTAGATGCCCTTTACTGTAACTATGTCCAGCAACCAGTATCCTTGCCTCAATCTAACTCCCATGGTTACCGTGCAGTCCAAAAGGTTCTGGAAGCAAGACACCGACAAGCAAGTTCTGATGTAGTAGGCTGGGTGAAATTCAAGGGACATGTTCCAGAGTTAGTACCTGCGGGATGTACAGTAGTCCTTGACGGACATGTTCTGGTTGACTGCCATCCTGTTGATAAATGGGTAGCCTTGGAATCACCAACTTCACCCGCCTTACCTGGAGGGTTGCTGGTTGCCAGCTGTTTGCATACAGTATTGTTCAAAATAATAGCAGTACAATGTGACTAACCAGAATAATCAAGGTTTTTAGTATATTTTTTATTGCTACGTGGCAAACAAGTTACCAGTAGGTTCAGTAGATTGTCAGAAAACAAACAAGACCCAGCATTCATGATATACACGCTCTTAAGGCTGTGCAATTGGGCAATTATTTGAAAGGGGTGTGTTCAAAAAAATAGCAGTGTCTACCTTTGACTGTACAAACTCAAAACTATTTTGTACAAACATTTTTTTTTTCTGGGATTTAGCAATCCTGTGAATCACTAAACTAATATTTAGTTGTATGAACACAGTTTTTTAAAACTGCTTGACATCTGTGTGGCATGGAGTCAACCAACTTGTGGCACCTCTCAGCTGTTATTCCACTCCATGATTCTTTAACAACATTCCACAATTCATTCACATTTCTTGGTTTTGCTTCAGAAACAGCATTTTTGATATCACCCCACAAGTTCTCAATTGGATTAAGGTCTGGAGATTGGGCTGGCCACGCCATAACATTAATTTTGTTGGTTTGGAACCAAGACTTTGCCCGTTTACTAGTGTGTTTTGGGTCATTGTCTTGTTGAAACAACCATTTCAAGGGCATGTCCTCTTCAGCATAGGGCAACATGACCTCTTCAAGTATTTTAACATATGCAAACTGATCCATGATCCCTGGTATGCGATAAATAGGCCCAACACCATAGTAGGAGAAACATGCCCATATCATGATGCTTGCACCTCCATGCTTCACTGTCTTCACTGTGTACTGTGGCTTGAATTCAGAGTTTGGGGGTGGTCTCACAAACTGCCTGTGGCCCTTGGACCCAAAAATAACAATTTTACTCTCATCAGTCCACAAAATGTTCCTCCATTTCTCTTTAGGCCAGTTGATGTGTTCTTTGGCAAACTGTAACCTCTTCTGCATATGCCTTTTTTTTAACAGAGGGACTTTGCGGGGGATTCTTGAAAATAGATTAGCTTCACACAGACGTCTTCTAACTGTCACAGTTCTTACAGGTAACTCCAGACTTTCTTTGATCATCCTGGAGGTGATCATTGGCTGAGCCTTTGCCATTCTGGTTATTCTTCTATCCATTTTGATGGTTGTCTTCCGTTTTCTTCCACGTCTCTCTGGTTTTGCTCTCCATTTTAAGGCATTGGAGATCATTTTAGCTGAACAGCCTATCATTTTTTGCACCTCTTTATAGGTTTTCCCCTCTCTAATCAACTTTTTAATCAAAGTACGCTGTTCTTCTGAACAATGTCTTGAACGACCCATTTTCCTCAGCTTTCAAATGCATGTTCAACAAGTGTTGGCTTCATCCTTAAATAGGGGCCACCTGATTCACACCTGTTTCTTCACAAAATTGATGACCTCAGTGATTGAATGCCACACTGCTATTTTTTTTGAACACACCCCTTTCAACTAATTCAACTAATTGCCCAATTGCACAGCCTTAAGAGCGTGCATATCATGAATGCTGGGTCTCATTTGTTTTCTGAGAATCTACTGAACCTACTGGTAACTTGTTTGCCACGTAGCAATAAAAAAAATATACGAAAAACCTTGATTATTCTGGTTAGTAACATTGTACTGCTATTATTTTGAACAATACTGTACCTTACCCTGCAAGAGGCAACACCAGTTACCAGTTGTGTTGAGGAATGAAACCCAGACCGACATTACCATCCATCCCAGAACTATAATCGCTGAAATGCGGGCTGTCCAAGAGGTGATGCAGAGTAGACAAACAAGTTCCAGTGCTGTGAATGAAAAACTACCTGCTCGTTCCAATCTCAAATTTGACTTTGGAGATTCCCCCTTGACCTCTGAGTGGAAAAAAACGGATTACAGATCAATTGAATAACATGCCCGAAGTCTTTGCTATGCACGACTTAGATTATGGTCATACAGAAAAAGTAACTCACCGTATAAAGCTTAATGACGAAACCCCTTTTAAACACAGGCCTCGACCAATCCATCCTCAGGATATTGATGCAGTGCGGAAACATTTACAGGAGTTGTTAGCTGCTGGAATAATCCGAGAGTCAGAATCTCCCTTTGCTTCCCCCATAGTGGTTGTAAAGAAGAAGGATGGTTCTGTACGTCTGTGTATTGATTTCAGAAAGCTAAATACACAAACCATTAAAGATGCATATGCCCTGCCGAATCTGGAGGAAATCTTTTCAGCGTTGACCGGTTCAAGATGGTTCTCTGTCCTTGACTTAAAATCGGGATATTATCAGATCGAAATGGAGGAAGCTGACAAGTGTAAGACTGCCTTTGTGTGTCCCCTGGGGTTCTGGGAGTTCAATAGGATGCCCCAGGGGATCACCAACGCCCCTAGTACGTTTCAAAGGCTCATGGAGAGATGTATGGGTGATTTGAATAGGAAGGAGGTGTTGGTCTTCATCGATGATCTGATAATTTTTTCTGAAAGCTTGGAAGAGCATGAGTCAAGACTATTGCACGTTTTAAAACGGCTGAAGGAGTATGGACTAAAACTGTCGCCTGAAAAGTGCAAGTTTTTCCAGACGTCTGTTCGATACCTTGGTCATATTGTATCTGGGAATGGAGTGGAGACCGATCCAGTGAAAATTGAGGCCCTTAAAACCTGGCCAAGACCTAGGAACCTCAAGGAATTAAGATCCTTCCTGGGGTTTTCTGGATACTATAGGAGGTTCATTCAGAATTATTCTAAGATGATAAAACCTCTCAATGACCTTACAGTAGGATATCCACCTCTTCAAAAGGGTCGGAGACGAGGGAATGAGAGCAAACAGTATTTTGACCCAAAAAAAGAGTTTGGGGACAGATGGGATCAGTCCTGTCAACAAGCCTTCGACATGATCATTGAGAAACTCACCTCCGCACCGGTCTTGGGATTTGCAGATCCAAAGATTCCTTACATCCTGCATACTGACGCCAGTACTACTGGGCTTGGGGCAGCCTTGTATCAGAAACAAGAAGGACAAATGCGGGTGATCGCATTTGCTAGTAGAGGGTTGACGAGAAGTGAGACCAGATATCCAGCTCACAAACTAGAATTTCTAGCCCTTAAATGGGCAGTTACGTCGAAGTTCAGCGATTACCTGTATGGAGCAGAATTTGTGGTTGTAACAGATAGCAACCCTTTGACTTACATTCTGACATCTGCGAAGCTGGATGCTACCAGTTATCGCTGGTTGTCAAGTCTGTCCACCTACAATTTCAAGCTCCAGTACAGGGCTGGAAGTCAGAATTGTGATGCAGATGGGCTTTCTAGACGTCCACATGGCGAGCTTTTGGATGACCTTGCATCCCAGAAAGAGAGGGAGAGAATAAAACAGTTTACCCTTCATCATTTAGATGAATTTGGAGCTGAGGGTTCTATTATCCTGCCAGAAGCTATTAGAGCCATCTGTGACAGACATCAAATTGGAAAGTTCCCGGATGAATGCAAATTGTCCAATTCTTCCATTGCCCTTGTTGAGTCCTTAGCTCTGCATGCAGATGTCCTACCTGAAGAGTTTGAACAGGAGAATGGGCATGGCCTTCCGGTTATTCCTTACCTGTCCAATGAGGAGTTAAGAAAGCAGCAGAGGATGGATCCTGACCTTAAATTCATCATTGATAGTTTGGAGCTGAATGAGAAGCCTTCCACTCTAGGGAACCAGTCTCTCACTACTAATTTGTGGATAAGGGAGTGGAATCGGTTAGAATTAAGAGATGGACTGCTTTACAGGAAGAGGCAAGATCAAGGAAACACACTCCATCAGTTAGCCTTACCTGTGGCTTTGCGAGGAACAGTGTTGAGGAGTCTGCATGATGACATGGGGCACATGGGTATGGAAAGGACTCTTGACCTTGTCAGGACCAGATTCTTTTGGCCAAAAATGTCATCATCTGTGGAAGAGAAGATTAAGACATGTGAGAGATGTGTATGTAGGAAAGCATTACCAGAGAAAGCAGCTGAGATGGTGAACATCAAGACTACTAGACCGTTGGAGTTGGTCTGTATGGACTTCTTGTCTTTAGAGCCAGATAGGAGTAACACCAAAGATATATTAGTCATTACAGACCACTTCACCAAATACGCTGTGGCTGTGCCTACCCGGAACCAGAAGGCGCAAACTGTGGCTAGATGCTTATGGGAAAACTTCCTAGTACATTATGGGTTTCCAGAAAGACTGCACAGCGATCAAGGACCGGATTTTGAGTCACGCCTGATCAAAGAGCTGTGTCACATTGTAGGCATACACAAGGTGAGAACTACTCCTTACCACCCGAGAGGAAATCCAGTGGAGAGATTCAATAGAACCCTTCTCCAGATGTTGGGTACTCTTGAGAACAAAAATAAGTCATGCTGGAAGGAGTATGTGAGGCCCTTGGTACATGCTTACAATTGCACTCGAAATGATGTGACTGGATATACTCCCTATGAACTAATGTTTGGTAGACAACCCAGGCTGCCAGTTGACTTGGCCTTTGGTCTGCCAGTGAATGGATCGACTACGTCTCACTCTCAGTATGTGAGGAATCTGAAAGAGGGTTTAAGGGAGAGCTATGAGATTGCCATCAAGAACGCTGCAAAAGTGGCTCAACGTAACAAGCGCAGATTTGACAAACGTGGTTGTTTCTAACCTCGATTTGGGAGATAGAGTCCTTGTGCGGAATTTGAGACTGAGAGGCAAGAACAAGCTGGCAGACAAATGGGAGTCAGATGTTTATGTAGTCGTCCGGAAGGTTGGAGATCTCCCAGTGTATGTAGTCCAGCCTGAGGGAAAGAACGGTCCAGTTCGCACTCTACACCGTGACTTACTTCGCCCTTGTGGGTTTTTATCTGTGAACGAAATTGAAGAGTTGGGTCCTCTGAATGTTCAACGTAAACCTATAACCAGATCTAACTCTGCTCTAGAAGCTGCTCACCAAGAACATCTAATGAGCGATCAGTCAGAATCTGATGATGACTCTCTTGATATTAGAAGTTCAAGACGCCAGTTGGAATTCATTAAAACAATTCAAAAAGTCTTACCTTCTGAGAGTCCCATGGTTGTAAAGAACTTACCTGCTGTGGAGTCCATTGAACCACCCCCTGTTGTGGTGAACCCTGTAAAAGAAACCTTACCTGACATTAGACTAGAATAGTCAACAGATAACCAACAAGATAATGACAGTGAGAATCACTTACCTGTGGTGAACTCTGCTGATTTCAACACCAATGAAGCGGATTCTGGGAAAGATGGAAATATGGCTGAAGGGGAGACCAGCGGAGGAGTGCTGGAATTAGACCCTGTGGGTGATGAAGTTCAATCCAGTGATCAAACACCACCTACCAAAACAGCTTCAAGTTACCAACCAGTCATGGATGATGACCTAGGCGCCAATGGCCCTAGACGTTCTAAAAGGCAGTGTGGACCTCCTAATAAACTTGAGTATCATAAATTAGGAAATCCCTTGACATTGGTCATTCAGTCCCTACTACAAGGTTTGAGCTCTGCCTTTACCACTTCATTGGAAGAAACAACACCCACTAGTCATCAAACCTTTGATGTATCGGATGCTTTCCCCACTGTAGTGACGATTCAACCTCATCCATGCCCGAGGACGTGCCTGAATTCAGGGGGGGAATGTGTAACCCAGGTTACTAGTGATTAGTAGCAGAGAAAATAATGAAGCAAATATGAGATAAAATATGTATCTGTGACCTGAATAAAATATTTAATCATAAATCTTTATAAATAAAAAAATATATATATTTATATTAAGGATTATAAACTCATCCAATGAAATTGCATTTTGAATGACGTCATTACGTTTTCCGCTATCGCGGCAAATTACAACGCAGTGCGCGTTCCAGATCCTTCTTTTTTTTCGTGAACTTGAGAGGAGAGGAGATGGCTGTCGCTGATCCAAGAGATTTAGTGCTTCAGAATTGAAAATAAATGACGTAAGATCAATTTAATACATCCCTATATCGTTATACATCAATGATATAAAATGTAATATTTTTGTAACTGCAGAACCAGTTGATTTATCTCGTGTAACGTTCTTAACGCATGTTGGTAGCGCAGTTTTAGCGTTAGCATAATGCTGATGTAAATTATCTTACATACATATTTCTAATGAAGGACTGAGAGAAAAGCAGGGTGTGTCTGAGGGTGATATCTTCTAACGTGGATCATTGGGAGTTTTCTGGATTTTTCATATACATTTGAATGAGTTTCCTTGGTGAGTTGATGTGGTTTCATTTTATTTCCTTTACAATATGGGTTAAGGTTTTGTTAAAAATGTGTTTCATAAATTAACCATTTATTTGGTGTAGTGTAAATGATGGAAACAGACCTAAGAGTGAAATAGAGACAACAGTAATGGTAATTCCTGTGAAATAGCAATAGTTAATATGCTTAGTGTGTCAAACAAAGAAATTATACAAGTAACTGCATACAATTAAAGTGCAATGCTTATTGTTAAAAAGAAATACCACAGAAGGAAAAGAAAAAACTTGTACAAAGAAATTTCATACACAGAAGTATATGAATGTATATTGTTTATTTGAAATTTGTGTTGAATCAGTATATACATTGTAAAGTGATGATTGATTATTTCTTTATTTTTTATTTTTTTATTTTTTTTGCCTTGTCTATTCAAGGCCAGTTTTTTGTTTTTTTTCTCTCTCCTTGCTGTTCCATGTGATGTTCTGTTGATGCTCATCTACTGCATGTGGCCTGTTCTGGATACGGATCAAGTGAAGTGTGAACCTTTTCCTGGATCGTGAACTGTCTCAACTCTCTCCTGTGCGTGTAACGGTGGAGTTTGGACTGGCGAGCCACCCATTGGCTGAAGGTTGAGAACATTCCTGTTTTGAAAGAGCACCGAAGTTGAACTTGTTCATCTTCAAATGGTAGGAGTGGAATTTTAGACTTTAGAGACATTGGATTGAATTACTTCCTGGATTCTTGGACTAAATTTATGAACCGCCTGTTTTTTTTTTGTTTTTTTCCTTCTCAAAGAATGATTCTGATTTGTTTGTTGCAAGCAGTGGCACTCTTGTTAAATTTTGAGGTGTTCAGACTGAATGAAATTTTGTTTATTGGGTGTTTTAATATCTTTCAGAAACTTTCTTGAGGTTTACGGGTAAATAATCGCTGAACAATTAAACTAAGATTTAAATTTAGGAACAGAACAGTTAAAAAAAGAAAAGGTTGATTATAAATTAATGATAAACTGCTTTAAAATTTAACCTGTTGAATTCGATATCAACGAGGTAGAAAAACAGAAGGGAAACGTCAATTTACTTTCATGAGTTATATTGCTATAAGTCTGTAAGGGAAAAAAAGAACGTGGTACAAATCCTTATTATTGAATGCAACTAACTGAGGTTATTGTATACTGAGTGAGGAAACAAAAACGTTTTTTTTGTTGTTGTTGTTAATTCACTGTTAAAATATAATCTTTCTTATTCGTACCTCAACCCCCGTGTCTGAGTGGTTCACTGCTGTCGCACATCTCTCTCCTCGGACGAACCTAGACTGCTGAACTTACTGGTCCATTTACAAAATAACTTGAAAGATATTAGGGTGGCACGTGTTACACATGCCTTTAGCAGTTCAAATGCCTGTTGACATTGGGGTGACCAATTAAATGCATGACCCTTTTTTTTCAAGGCATTTATGGGCTCTGCAATCCGAGAGAAATTTGGCACAAACCGGTGGTACCACCCGGAGAGTCCAAGGAAGCGTTGAACCTCTTTAATATTACGGGGTACAGGGTATGCACGTATGGCTTCCACCTTACTCGGGTCTGTGGAGATACCATGAATATTCACCACATGCCCAAGAAAAGTCAACTCCTGAAGACAAAACCTGCTCTTCTTTAAGTTTATAGTCAACCCAGCTGTCATCAATCGATGGAGAATTGTCTGGATATCGAGGAATGCTGGTTCATGCTGTGTATTATAGTACACTATAATATCATCAATATAGACAAAACAGATGGTACCTCGCAATTCTTTCAAAACTGTCTCCATCAATCTTTGAAAGGTCGCTGGGGCATTCTTTAACCCAAAGGGCATGACTCTAAACTGATATAACCCTGATGGAGTGATGAAAGCAGTCATGGGCTTGCTATCTGGGTCCATTGTTACCTGCCAGTAACCACTGTTAAGGTCAATGGTCGAAAAGATGGATGCACCAGAGAGGGATTCAAGAATCTCAGTGATGTTCGGGATAGGGTATGCGTCGCTCTCGGTTATAGCATTAACCTTCCGGTAATCAACACAGAATCTCATTTTACCATCTTTTTTGGGAACTAAAACCACAGGTGAAGCCCAGGCAGAGTGAGATGGTTCCACGATACCTGCCTGTAGCATCTCCTCCAACTGCTCTCTCACAACAGCTTGCTTTGAAGGACTCATGCGATATGGTCGCTGTTTAATGGGCACTGGATGGGTGATATAGAGGTGGTGTTGGAGAACATCCGTCCGTCCAGGACGAAGGGTACACACCTTGGAGTTGGATTGTAAGATTTGCCGTAGTTGTTGTTTTCCATCCGGTGGTAAGTGAGCACCATTTACAGCCAGGTCAATGAACTCTTGATCATCTAAGTTGTCAAGTTGGCATGATAGTAATGGTGGTGTGGGTGGAGGAATGGAACTAAGCAAGGAGAGGCTTTGCTTAACGCTCTTTTGGTGTGGTCTCTTTTCCAGGTGTTGTGGTTTCACTGCCGGTATACTGGCCTGACCTGGTTGAAAAGGGTAGTCTTCATTAGGGGCAGACTTGAATGAATATTTCCTGTCGGTCACATTAATCTGCAGTCCACTAGAGAATATAAAGTTCAACCCTAAGATCACTGCATACGCAAGGGCTTTGGAGGTGAGGACAGCCACCCACACTGAGAAAGTCTTATCATGGAGAACAATGGGCAGATTTATCCAGCCTAATGGAATTTCTGCCACACCATTAGCTAAATAAAGAGGTCCAAGGGTCCACGGTTGAAGTTTGATTTGCGGGTTAAGCTCTGACCAAAGGTTTTCATGGAGGAGGGTGTAACTTGCACCTGTGTCCAGTATAGCCTTTCCTCTCCAAGTTCCAATACTAATGGGTATTACTAATTGTTGTGGTATCGCAGTTGGCTGATTTGGGGTATTGAAACCGGTGGTGGTATTCCCTTCCATGGTCATAGATGGCCATGGTGTAGCTGCTGCAGACACCGCGTTGCTGGAAGGGATAGTTGGCTGGCGAGGCGGACCCTCAGACTTCAAAGGTTGGAAGGAACGCTGTTTATTGTTGGCACGATAAAGATCAGATGGCTGGTTGGAAGAAGCAGACATAAAATGTGGGCAGGTTCCAGGTGAGTGGTAACCTTTACACCTCCAGCACTGTACTTGAGGGTTCTCCACGGGTTGGTTAGGGATTGGTCTTTGTTGCGTTGTAGGTGGTTTTATGGCCTTACGTCCCTCATATTGGATGTGCTGTGCATAATCCATCTCCAGCTGATGACCCAGCTTCACTAGATCTTCGACCGTGCTTACTCTGCTGCGTAGCTGGCTGGCAAGATAGGGCTTGATATTTTTATGGATCAATTTTACCATGTCACTTTCTGTCAGCGCAGGCTTCCACCTTTTGCAGAGAGCTCTGTACGAGAATGCAAAATCCCTGATGGATTCCTTCTCTCCTTGGGTCCTATTTCTGACCCGATCTGCCAGCTCATCTTCATAATCCGCTGAGAGGAAGGCGGATTCAAACTCACTCCAGGTTGTTATAGACGATCTGGCAACTTCCCACCAGTCACGGGCAGTTCCATAAAGGACAGTTCGGAAAGTGGCTAGCAGGTCTGCATCAACCAAGGGATGTAATGCTAGAAAATCCTGACAACGGGCCAGATATAGCAATGGATCTGGGTCGTCAGATTGCCTTCCAAAGGTGGGAAACGTTAATTTCAGGTGGTCACTTCTTACCCCTGTAGTAGCGGATGGAGGTGCAAACGCAGGTACAGTCACTGAGGGTGAAGGAGGAAGGGAAGGGAGTGAAGTAGAAACAGGAGGGGATGGTAATCTCTCCTTAATTAGATCCACCATCTTCTTTTCTTGAGTTTTGCTTCGGTCAATCATCTCAGTCTCAAACTTCCTTAAGTTGCCACAAAAGCTAGCAGTTTGACTGTTGCATTGCTGTATTTCTGTTGTCAGCTGATCATGGCTTTTTTGAAAGTGCTGTTGGATGGTTTTTAGGTCTTGTTGTACTTCCAGCTGGAGCTGATCCACCATGAAGCGAACCTCAGATACAACAGTAGATTCTACTTTTGGAAGTTCACCTGATATCAGGAGTTTTATGGCTTTCGTTAACTGATCAGCCTCAGACTCATCCTGTTTTCCTCTCGTGGCCAATAGAGTGAGAACTTGCTGCTGGTTTTCCCTCACTTTGGTAGAAAGGTTATTAATTTGGTCACTGTGCTGAGAAGAAGCTGCTTTCAACCCCTGGGTAAGTTCACTGACTGCTTTTGTCTGAGTTTTTACAAAATCCAGTAGTGTATCCCAATTACCTTGAACCCTTGAAGTAAGTTGGTGTATTTCTCTTCCAGGAGTTGGGAGTACACGGAGCAAATCCTGCTGGGTCACAGAGAAAGAAGAAAGGTCAGGTGATGTACATAGCTGCATTGGGCCTGGTCCCTCTTCCCCGGAAAGGGTTTGTACTGGAGTGCTAATCTGGACATGTGATTCAGAATAGCTGGTTCTAAAAGGCACTTGGTTGTATGGAACATATGGTGAAGGATGACCATAAGTAACCGGAGGATGTGGGACAGGTGGCCATATAGGGGTTGAAACATCTGGGGGAGCTTCAATATCCACACAAGTGGACATAGGGGATGGTGTAGTGGTCATGTCTGCAAGTACAATGAAGTGTGTACAATGTTATGTGAAATGTCAGGTGTATGTGTCAGGAATAAATCAGAACATAAAAAACAACAGTATTACAATGTTGTACCCGTGTTCAATAAACAAGTCTAACCAACATACATAAATTGGAAGTTTCTTTCAGTATTTAAACACCAAGTCACACTTCAATTGTCCTCATTAACTGTTACCTCTCCTTAAATACAGGCTTTTCCCCCCACAGTTCAAAGGACACAGGTTACAAAAATACACCTTCCCCTAAAAGGCAACAAAATTGTCAATCACAGTTTGTAGAGGGTGTTTCAAAAAAAAAAATTCAGTTCAAGTTTATCAAAAAAACACACACAAAAAAAAACATTACATATATATGTTTTTTTTTTTAATTATTATTTTTTTCTATTTAATTCAGGTCCCTGTTCGTGCGCCACTTCTGTAACGGTAGCTGGCCCAAAGAAACTTAAATCAAATGTTTAATTTAACTATACACAGTTCGGGCGCCAGACAAGCTTAATCTTGTCAAAATACAAATGCTTTTTACCACGGAATGTCTCTATTAGCCACCGATTACAAACATAAATCAGAGTCTCACACAAAGAAAGTTAACCTTCACAGTTATATATTTTCTCCAAACTAACAAGGAAACAAAAACAAACAAATAATTCACAAGTTCATTGTCCTGTTATATAGGAATATTTTCGGAAAACAATAGAAAAAACAAAACACCAACAAAGGAGATGAAAATAAACAGGGAAAAAAAATATTATGCACCCTTAGTTACCAACATTATTGCCTCAACAGGAGGTACTGGAAACAGAAAGGATGAAAAAGTATAAAGAGATCACCTTAGTAATTAAAAAGCAAACAAACAAACAAAAAAAGTCATTGCCTTGCTGCGCTGTGATGAATGGGCGTGCTTGAATGTTCAGGTATGTTTGCGTGTTCGTGTAGTGTGTGTTTTTGTGAGGAGAGCTGAGCTCGGGCCGATAATGGCAGGTAGTCTGTTTGTCGGTTGGAGTCTTTTAAACAAAGGAAGTTTAAACAGGAGTTCGTTCACCTGAGCAGATCACTCGCTCTCGTCAGCCCCAAAGACTACGTCATCCTGCAACCAGCAGCCGAGAGTGCATGCCGCACTACAGAGATCGCCACAGAAACTCGCCTCCGCTTCAGCGACCCAGACTGGCTCAAACAGCAGTGAAGTGTTCAGTCTCACCAACTAGGCGGTTGTCTCAGGTAATCGGTTTTCTCTCTCGCTCTTTCCTTCTCTCACTTCTCTCCTTCCTTTGTTTCTCCTATAACTCCTCCTTATATACACCTTTCCAATTTCCAGTTAATTTATATCCCTCCTCCATCCAGCCACACAGCAAAAAAAACTCCTCTTTTTTTTCGTACTGCCACACTGCACATTTTACAAATATTTTCTTTTTAAAACAGCTGCCACTTAAGATTTTAAGTGTGTGGAGTCAATTCATGTGTTCAGAATTGCTTCCCACAAATTGGAAAATGGATATTAAATAATTGCTATATTTTGATGTGTGATTCATGTTAACATGCAGGACAGTGTTTTTAAGTTCCACAAAACAGTGACTAAATGTTTTGCGACATTGTACGCTAACTGTGATAAGTTTTTATGCGTAATGCACTTAAATAAATGTTAAACTGAGTAATAGTGTTGTTGAAATTGCACATACTACTTAGGTTGTTAAATAATATATTTTGTTCATTCATTTAATATAAAGATTTTTATAATTTACTTCTTTGCACCAATACAAAGAAAAAAGTGGACTTGTTGTTAATTCTATGTAATTTTGCTATGAGTTTACTGGTCTGGCCCCCTTGAGATCAGATTAAGCTGCATCCCCCAGACCAAAATGAGTTTGACACCCCTGCACTATTCCCTACATTAGTCCACTAATACAGTTCAGTGGAAGAGTGAATGAAAACCAGTTAATCTGGACCCTGAGAGCACTGAAGAACTGCTGCTTTTGCAGTGCTGCTGTTTAATAATCACCTGAAACTGACAAACTAGCAGCTTCAGTATGAAATGATTTATTTTGAACTCTGTCATGGAAATGATCTATAAACCCTAATTAAACAATTTAATTTACAGCAC
The DNA here is from genome assembly GCF_003368295.1 of Carassius auratus. Taxonomy (NCBI): domain Eukaryota; kingdom Metazoa; phylum Chordata; class Actinopteri; order Cypriniformes; family Cyprinidae; genus Carassius; species Carassius auratus. The sequence continues at coordinate 24,071 of NW_020529055.1, forward strand.
TTTGTAAAATGAATGGATGGATGATTCATCTTCTGGAGAGATGCAATTTCATTCTGAAACAATCCCTTTGAAATAAAGCTTGATGATAATTTGAAAACACTTTTCAGAAATATTTGAAAATATATATTTGTTCACATATCAGAGGTAAATGAATCTCTTTAATATCACAAAATGAAGTTTACTCACCTCAGTTTACAGTTTGAGTTTCGTAGCACATCAATGATTAGCTGCTTTGAGTCTCTAATCTTATTGCGTCTCAGATCAAGCTCTTTTAGAAACTGCAGATCTTTTGTGTTTGTCAAACACTCAGTTAAAGAAGAAATATCTGTAATGCCACAATTATAAAGACTAGAAAGAGACAAACAGAGGATCAGATATCATCTTACAAAGAAATCATTAAGGTGAAGAATCATACACAAATATTATGTTTACCCATTCATCATGAGATATTGAGTATAAAGTGTTTTGTTTAATTCTTACTGCATGTGCTATTCATTTGGGGAGATCACACTTATGCTGTTTGGGGCCTTCAGGGACCACAGGAACGAAAAGGTCATTTTGAAATATGTATATATATATACAGTATTGTTCAAAATAATAGCAGTACAATGTGACTAACCAGAATAATCAAGGTTTTTCGTATATTTTTTTATTGCTACGTGGCAAACAAGTTACCAGTAGGTTCAGTAGATTCTCTGAAAACAAATGAGACCCAGCATTCATGATATGAACGCTCTTAAGGCTGTGCAATTGGGCAATTAGTTGAATTAGTTGAAAGGGGTGTGTTCAAAAAAATAGCAGTGTGGCATTCAATCACTGAGGTCATCAATTTTGTGAAGAAACAGGTGTGAATCAGGTGGCCCCTATTTAAGGATGAAGCCAACACTTGTTGAACATGCATTTGAAAGCTGAGGAAAATGGGTCGTTCAAGACATTGTTCAGAAGAACAGCGTACTTTGATTAAAAAGTTGATTAGAGAAGGGAAAACCTATAAAGAGGTGCAAAAAATGATAGGCTGTTCAGCTAAAATGATCTCCAATGCCTTAAAATGGAGAGCAAAACCAGAGAGACGTGGAAGAAAACGGAAGACAACCATCAAAATGGATAGAAGAATAACCAGAATGGCAAAGGCTCAGCCAATGATCACCTCCAGGATGATCAAAGACAGTCTGGAGTTACCTGTAAGTACTGTGACAGTTAGAAGACGTCTGTGTGAAGCTAATCTATTTTCAAGAATCCCCCGCAAAGTCGCTCTGTTTAAAAAAAAGGCATGTGCAGAAGAGGTTACAATTTGCCAAAGAACACATCAACTGGCCTAAAGAGAAATGGAGGAACATTTTGTGGACTGATGAGAGTAAAATTGTTCTTTTTGGGTCCAAGGGCCACAGGCAGTTTGTGAGACGACCCCCAAACTCTGAATTCAAGCCACAGTACACAGTGAAGACAGTGAAGCATGGAGGTGCAAGCATCATGATATGGGCATGTTTCTCCTACTATGGTGTTGGGCCTATTTATCGCATACCAGGGATCATGGATCAGTTTGCATATGTTAAAATACTTGAAGAGGTCATGTTGCCCTATGCTGAAGAGGACATGCCCTTGAAATGGTTGTTTCAACAAGACAATGACCCAAAACACACTAGTAAACGGGCAAAGTCTTGGTTCCAAACCAACAAAATTAATGTTATGGAGTGGCCAGCCCAATCTCCAGACCTTAATCCAATTGAGAACTTGTGGGGTGATATCAAAAATGCTGTTTCTGAAGCAAAACCAAGAAATGTGAATGAATTGTGGAATGTTGTTAAAGAATCATGGAGTGGAATAACAGCTGAGAGGTGCCACAAGTTGGTTGACTCCATGCCACACAGATGTCAAGCAGTTTTAAAAAACTGTGGTCATACAACTAAATATTAGTTTAGTGATTCACAGGATTGCTAAATCCCAGAAAAAAAAATGTTTGTACAAAATAGTTTTGAGTTTGTACAGTCAAAGGTAGACACTGCTATTTTTTTGAACACACCCCTTTCAACTAATTGCCCAATTGCACAGCCTTAAGAGCGTGCATGTCATGAATGCTTGGTCTCATTTGTTTTCTGACAATCTACTGAACCTACTGGTAACTTGTTTGCCACGTAGCAATAAAAAATATACTAAAAACCTTGATTATTCTTGTTAGTCATATTGTACTGCTATTATTTTGAACAATACTGTATATATATATATATATATATATATATATATATATATATATATATATATGCAGGTGTTTGTCAATAAATTAGGATGACATGAAAAAGTTAATTTATTTCAGTAATTCAGCTTAAATTCTGAAATTCAATGCACACAGACTGAAGTCATTTAAGTCTTTGGTTCTTTTAATTGTGATGATTTTGGCTCACATTTAACAAAAACCAATCAATTCTCAATCTCAACAAATTAGAATATGGTGACATGCCAATCAAATAATCAACTCAAAACACCTGCAAAGGTTTCCTGAGCCTTCAAAATGGTCCCTCAGTTTGGTTCACTAGTGTAACAGAAATGACTCGAACCAGACGAATTAAAGAGTCTATCAGGGCTGTGTTTGAAACACGGAGCCAAATTCCTCAGGAAGTCATAAAACATTCTGTGCCACAAGTCCCAAGTAAGATGAGCAACCAACTTGTTAACAAAACAGCTTTCAACATTAACACCACTAGAACAATTATTTACAATTTCAATTCGAAGAAGAGAAATTTGGTGTCAAATGTGTTGTTCGTAATGGAAATGCAACACTGGACATCACATGGAAACCCATGAGTTAAACACTTCCATTGACCCCCCCCCCCACCTAGCAGAACCAGACTTAAATTCCTAAGGGGGGAGGGGCTTTAAACCTCTGTCTTCACAGAACATCCCCATGTCAGAGAATGACAAAGAAACTGTCTTTTGTACATATATATGGACCAAAATGAACTCCAAAATGACTTCTAAATGAATATCATTCCATCGCTTAACTCCATATTCATTTATATGTAACCCACACATTCGACTATCATGTTATAATCACTTATTGTGTATGTCTTTTGATAACTATAGGATACATAGACATGTCTAGTATCGATATAATCGAATCTGCTTGCTTGAATTAGTTCAGACAATCATTTATTTGTCAAATATATCATAACCTGGTTATAGGAAAAATGTCCAAAATTAGACCCTGCAAGAGTGGGAAAATTCGGACCACATGCTTGGTAAGATAAACATATGATTTATGATACCTCTGAGCCAAGACAATATCTGATTGGTCAAGACAACATTTGAGGTGTGGCCAACAGACCAGTTTAAATACTTAGGACACCATAAAATCTGGCTTTTAGTCTCTAGCTATGCCGCTGCTATTAGTCATGTGGCTTTTAGTTGTTAGCTTTGCTACCTAGCTTTAGCTTTTAGCCATGCTGTTTGTTATCAATGTTCTTTAAGCGTGGTTTGAGCGTGTTACTTAGCCACGATGAGAAGGAACACAACCTAGTCTCATCAAACTTTACTTTTTTTTCCGTTTGAGAGTTTCATGTTCTGAGTTAAGTTTGTAACGTCGAGTCTCCGACGCCTGACCTTGACTGCCATTTCAACTTCAACCAGCCACACACAACTCCATCTTCAGCAAACGCCTGTAGCAGAAATGAGTCAAACCAGACAAATTAAAGAGTCTAAAAGCTGTGTGCATTGAAACACGAGAGCCGAATTCCTCAGGAAGTCATAAATCAGTTCTAGAGCCACAAGAACCAAGCAAGATGACCAACCAACTTGTTCACACAACAGCTTTCAACATGAACACCACTAGAGCAATTATTTACAATTTCAATTCAAAGAAGAGAAATTTGGTGTCAAATTTGTTGTTCGTAATTGACATGCAACGCTGGACATCACATGGAAACCCATGAGTTAAACACTTACATTGACCCCCCCCCCCCCACCTAGCAGAACCAGACTGAAATTCCTAAAGGGGGAAGGGATTTGGTCTCCACAAAAGTCTTTGTCATGAGAATGGCAAAGAAACTGCTTTTGTACATATCTATGGACCAGAATGAACTCAAAAAGACTCATAAATGAATCAGTCCATCGCATCACATTTTCATGAATGTGTAACCCACACATTTGACTATCATGTTATAATCACTTATTGTGTATGTTTTTTAAAATAACTATGGTATAGCTGAAGGGTATATAGTCGTGTTTGATATGTGTGTGATTGTATTTTCTTGCTTGATATATTTTACAAATAAATGATTGTCAGGACAATATCATAATCTGGTAATGGGAATCATGTCCGAAAATTAGACCCTGCAAATTCGGACCACATGCTTGGTAAGATAAACAAATGATTTATGATACCCCCGAGCCAAGACAATATCTGATTGGTCAAGACAACATTTGAGGTGGGGCCAACATGCCACTTTAAATACTTTGGACACCATGAAATCTTGCTTTTTAGTTCTAGCTTTGCTTGTGCTATCAGTCATGCCTCGCTCTTTAGTCTATTTCTAGTCTCTAGCTATGCTTCTGCTAGCTTGTAGCTCCTAGCCATGCTGTGTAGTCATCACTGCTCTTTGAGCGCGGTTCCAGCGTGCCTGCCTGCTGCTACAATGCCACGATGAGAAGGAACACAACCTAGTCTCGTCAAACTTTATTTATTTTCTTTTCCGTTTGAGAGTTTCGTGTTCTGAGTTAAGTTTTGTAACGTCAAGTCTCCGACGCCTGACCTCGGGTGCCCGTTCAACTTCTACCAGCCCACAGGACTCTGCACTTTAAGCCAACGCCCAACAACCACGGGCTTCCCAAGACGTCACTTCAGCCACTACTGAACTTCCAGCCAATCAGCGACACCGGGATACCCCTTTCAACGGGAGATCCTTTCACAGGAAACGAAGGCAACGTATCCCCAGATATTTGTTGTGCTGGTGTATCTAATATAATTTTAGTCACATTGAGGAACTCAATGCGAGGGCTAATTACGTGATTGATGGTTGCTCATGTCTATGCAATTTAACGTATTGCTGTGAACTTGGGATTCCATATTTCCATTCTCTTAAACTCATCTTTCCCTAACTTTCGATCTTCCTGCAACTTGTGTGAATGTGCGTGTGCGTGCATTTATGTGTTAGATTAGTTTATATGTCTTAGATTTATCTAATAAAGCCTTATTCATATTGAAAAGAGAAGTATCTTGTGTTTTGTGCTTACAAGTTAATGTCTTAAACTGCCGATCTTGTTACTGTGCTAATTGATAGTGTTTCACTATAGTTTGGATATTAGTATCCAGCGCAGATTTGATGTTAAACGGCTCGTTCAGTGAATCGCAGTGATCAGCCGTGAAACAGTGCTTCTGTTCAAATTCCCTTTAAAATCTTAAATGATTCCCTTTGAGCTAAATTGACCTGTTTCCGTTACACGCCCCACCACGGGCCTTCCCAAGATGTCACTTCAACGACTACTGAACTTCCAGCCAATCAGCGACAACAAAGGGACACCTTCAGACGCAAGTAACCTCCAGACTGTGACATTTACTGGTGCATCTAATATAATTTTAACCTCATAGAGGAACTCAATGCGAGGGCTAATTACGTGATTGATCGTTGTTCATGTCTATGCAATTTAAATTTGTGTATTTTGTGGTCTGAATTATGGTGGATTTATTGATTTTGTTTGAAAAAATTAAGAAAAATTACACATTTAATTATTTCCTTGTTCATTTTAATGTGGCTTTTTAACAATAACTCACAACCAGATATCAATCCAATTTAATTTTCTATTTGTAAAGCACCAAGTGATGACAACCATACAAAGTACCACATCATTTAGATAAAGGGAACATTTTTGTTTTTATTTCAGCACCTTGAACAGCACATAAGAGATAAAGAAAGTGATTTTCATCATTTTGATTATTTTATGTGAATGCTACTGACCTCAATCTCTCAAGTTTACAGTGTGAATCCTTCAGTACATCACATAAGTGATTCACTCCTGTGTTTTTTATTTGATTCCCGCTCGTGTTCAGTTCTCTCAGGTGTGATGGGTTTGATTTCAGAGCTGAAGTCAGGATGAGACACTGTTTCTCTGTAATACTGCATCTACACAGACTGAAGACAGAAAGTGAAAACACAATGAATCAGACACGTTTTGTTCATGTGTGAGTAATTAATAATTTGTTAACACCATACAGTGCAATAATTAAAGCATTGCCAAAAGCCTTATTATATGACCATAAATAAAAACATAACAAAAAAGAAAGGGAAAAAAAGCATATTAGGATATAGAATCAACTACTTTAAAATAACATGAAAACGGAGTTTAAATGTGAGAAATCAAGGAAATTTTAAGAATATTTTAGCATCACTAAACACATTTTTTTTTTTTTTTGAAATTGTTATTCTTTTTTATTTTTTATTTTGGAGCAGGATTTAATTTGGTCCATTAATTATTTGGATTGCTGTGATTTGTTATTCCTGTTATCTCCGGTGACTGACAGTTCCCTTATCAAAAGCTACTCTCGATGCTGCGCTCAATAGCGCTAATGAGAATATTCTTTGTTCGACCGGTTGTTAAGCATGTATGTCAAACACGCCAATAATTGGCTTAAATAACCTCGTTAGGTGACGTCACATATTACACGCACCTGAAGGTTATAAAGAGACGTGACACGGAAACTCCCTCAGGTTTCTTTGTGTTCAAGGACCGCATTGTGTGTGTATGTGTGAGTTAGAGTTGAGTAAATAAGAAAATAAACAGAAAGAAAAAAGGGGGAATATATAAATAAAACACTGCGTTGCTGTAGAATATTAAAAGAGAAAAAACGAGAGAATGACAGAATCAAATAAGAGATGCCTGCCTCCGTGTCAGAGGCTCATCTCAGAGGATGATCCTCACAGATTCTGTTTTGAGTGTTTGGGAGAAGAGCACGCTGTCCTCGGGCTCGAGGGAGAATGCGAGCACTGTGACACGTTATCGATTAAAGTGCTTCGCTTTTCAAAAATTATCGATTAAAGTGCTTCGTTTTTCAAAAATTATGAGCCGGCAGATTCTCCCTCATTAAGATCCTGGGGGTCGTGTGTCGATCTGGCCGAGGCGTGTGGCACGACTCCGCCCCTTTCTCTCGCGCTCTCGCCAGATCATGAAGCCCTTGCGTCAGTTTCTCAAGCGCGCCCCGGCGCTTCTTCTGAATGGCCCGAGGAGACTTCATCTGTTGCCTCTGTTGAGATGGAAAGTGCCACCTCAGAGCGTTCCTCCCGCGATGATAAAGCGTATGAGGAGCTACTCGAGGTGGTAACTCGTGCAGTCGATCGCTTAAAACTAGAATGGCCACAAGAGCAAGAGGCCCCCAAACGCTCAAATTAGACGACAGATTTCAAAAAGCCTACACTCCCCACTAAGCCATGCAGAATGACATCTTCGCTGGTGGGGAAAGCTTTTCAGGCCGCGGGTCAGGCTGGTGCTGCCCTGCACACCATGGCGGTTCTGCAGGCGTACCAGGCTGACCTGCTAAAAGACTTGAGCACAGGCGGGTTTATCGATGAAGAGGCATTTTTAGAACTTCGTCGTGCCCCCCCTCAAAGAAAATAGGGAGCGGCTCGCCACACTTCTCAGCCCGCCTCTAAAAGACTGGACCTGCGGAGCATCATCTCCGGCAAAAAGAAATCCTGAGGCTGGCGCGCCCAGGACCATGAGGGTGTGCCCCCTCCGGGAGGGGTGCGTAATATTCCAACAGAGAATAAAGACTCCTTCCTGGCACCCTCCAGGGCCCGTTGTTTTATCTCCGCCACCGCCGGTGTTTCGGGGAGCAGCGGTCTCCAGCAAAATGTTAAATGCTCTGTTGCCTCCTGCCATGTTTCAGGACACCAGACATCTAACATCCCCCCAACAAAACGAAGTGTCAAAATTAGTGCCCCTTTCGGAGAAGCTGGCAGCGTGGAAGCTACTGCCAAATGTCTCCCCATGGGTAGAAAGGACTGTAGAGAAAGGCTACAGAATTCAGTTTGCGTATCGTCCTCGGTGTTTCAACGGCGTGGTCTCCACTTCCGTGAAACCGAAACGAGTGCATTTGTTGACACAGGAATTGCAAACTCTACTGGAAAAGGGGCCATAGAACATGTTCCCCTGCCAGACAGACAGTCAGGCTATTACAACGGGTATTTTCTTGTTCCCAAAAAAGATGGGGGGTTGCGTCCAATTTTAGATCTTCGAGGGTTGAACCGATACCTCAGAACATACAAGTTCAAAATGCTGACAATCAAGATGATTGTGTCTCAGATCCAGTCAGGCGATTTGTTCGTGACTATCGATCTCAAGGACATTTATTTTCACATCGAGATCTTGCCACAACACAGGAAGTTCCTGAGGTTCGCTTTCGGTGGCGAAGCTTACCAGTATCGGGTTCTTCCATTCGGCCTAGCTTTGTCACCCCGCACGTACACGAAATGTATGGATGCAGCTGTGGCTTCCTCTACGAATCCAGGGCATCCGCATTTTGAATTATATAGACAACTGGCTGATCCTGGCTCAGTCTCAAGAGCTAGCACTTCGACATCGGGATGTCGTTCAAGCTCATCTCGAATCTCTGGGATTGAGACTCAACGCCAAGAAAAGCGTTCTCTCATCCTCCCAGAGGACAACGTATTTGGGGGTGGTATGGAACTCGGTCGCAATGCAGGCACAGCTGTCTCCTGCGCGTATCGAATCCATTCTGAACACCCTAAAGAACATAAAGCTAGGCAATTGGGCACAGGACAAGTTCCTGTCCCTCAAGGCGATTTACATTCCTGGGCATATGAATGTGGGAGCAGATTTGCTGTCCACACAAGCTGTGACACACGGGGAATGGAAACTCCACCCCGAAGTATTGAGTCAAATCTGGGAAAGATTTTACGAAGCAGAGGTGGACCTCTTTGCTACACAGGAGACAGCACAATGTCCCCTCTACTTCTCTCTGACTCATCCAGCTCCCCTGGGTCTGGACGCTATGGCCAATGCATGGCCCAGACTGCGTCTTTACGCCTTTCCTCCGCTCTGCTCCCGGGATTCCTGGCCAAGGTCCGTCAACAGGGGTCTCGCCTCTTACTGATAGCGCCCCGTTAGCCGACCAGAGTCTGGTTCTCAGATCTAATATCCCTCCTCGACGGCTCGCCGTGGGCGATTCCGATCAGGAGAGATCTTCTCTCTCAGGCGCAGGGGACAGTATTTAATCCCCGGCCCGAGCTCTGGAACCTTCACGTCTGGCCCCTGAGAGGGACCAACTATGAGATGCTGGCCTGTCAGCAAATGTAATAGAAACTATTCTAAGTGCTAGGGCTCCCTCCACTAGAAGAATGTATGCCCTCAAATGGCGTGTTTTCGAGGACTGGTGCATGACACACCATGTAGACCCAGCTCACTGCCAAATTGTTTCAGTTCTGGAGTTTCTGCAAGTGAAATTGTCCTCAGGCACAGGCCCTAGTACTCTCAGAACCTATGTGGCCGCTATTTCGGCTTGCCATGGTCTGATTGATGGGATTTCTGTGGGAAAGCACCCTCTAGTCGCCCGCTTCATTCGTGGGGCTAAGCGGTTGAGGCCACCCACTAGAGCTACGGTCCCTTCATGGGATTTAGCCATAGTGCTCGAAGGGTTGGCTGGCCCCCCATTCGAACTATTAGAATCAGTGCCTGACAGGCTTCTGACTCTAAAGATGGTTTTTCTCATGGCCATTACCTCTCTAAAGGGAATTGGGGATTTACAGGCTTTGTCAGTCCTGCCATCCTGCTTAGATTTTGCCAATGGGCGAGTTAAAGTTATTTTGCATCCTCACCCTAATTATCTTCCGAAAGTTCCTTTCTCTACCATAAATCCGGTCATTCTCGAAGCCTTCTGTCCTCCGCCATTCACAACACCGGAGCAGGAAAGACTTCACTTACTGTGTCCAGTACGTGCTCTTCAGATTTACGTCCACTGCACTAGCCAGTGGCGTAAGTCAGAGCAACTTTTCATATGCCATGGGGGCCGCAACCGGGGGGCGGCTGCCACCAGGCAAACAATTTCACATTGGGTGAGGGATGCTATTGCCCTAGCCTATGAGGCACGTGATCAAACTTCGCCTCTAGGAGTTCGGGCTCATTCAACCAGGGGGGTGGCATCTTCAATGGCTTTAGCAAGAGGTGCACCCTTGTGCCAAGTGTGTGATGCGGCAGGTTGGTCCTCTCCGCACACATTTGTCAGATTCTATAGCTTGGATGTCCATGCAACTCTGGGCTCGCATGTCCTTGAGTCCACATCCCAGAGTCATGTCTGAGACCTCTTTGATGTTTGTGCGCACACACTACACAACCCTGGGGGTCTAGACACTTATAGTGCGGCGGCGTTGGTATTCTCGTTCCCATTAGCGCTATTGAGCGCAGCATCGAGAATAGCTTTTGATAAGGGAACGTCTCGGGTTACTTGACTGTAACCCTTGACTGTAAATTCTGAGTATGGGTCATACTTGGCTGTATGTCATGTCACTTTTACACTTTCATCTCTGCTTTATTACAGTTTGTACATAGTTTTTTTGCCACGAACGTTGATCACACTTCAAAACACCCGGTAAAAGTGTCGTGCGATAACTTGCGACATCACGACGACACACCATTTATGGCATTAGTTCTGGCTTTTGTTCACACAGCACTCATTCCAGGACTGAACCCTGCAATGTTACTAGGTCTCAATCCTGGAATCAATCTCGGGACAAGTTTGCTTTCACACTGAAAGTGACCCAGCAATGTTCTGGCAATTTTCCGGGTCCAACATGCAGTGTGAAAGGGGCTTTGGTGAGGTGTCCAAGTTGCAACATCTAACTACTGTGGTGGCCCAGGGCTCAGTCCTTGGACCCCTTCTGTCTACATGGTATCATTAGGTTCTGTCATTCAGAAACATGGCTTTTCATACCACTGCTATGCTGATGACACTCACCTCTACCTCTCATTCCATCCTGATGATCTGATGGTAGCTGTTCACATCTCGGCTTGTCAAACAGATATTTTTTTGCTAGATGAAGGACAGTCACCTTCTTACTCAACCTTGCCAAGATATAAATGCTTGTGATGTGGTTCATCACAATTTCACCATCCATTTAGGCACATCAAACATAACTCTTTTTGTGTTATATCTGTTTTCTTTTAATTTATCTTACAATTAACAAAAGCAAAATAAAAAAGGCCCTCTAACACTAGCTTGCTCTATTCTTTTTCTGTTCTATCTGTTTTCTTTTTATTACATTATTTAAAAGCCCTTCTTTCGTTGATTTTGATTGCTCCATTGCCCTCATTTGTAAGTCGCTTTTGGCTAAAAGCTTCTGCTAAATGACTAAATGTAAATGTAATATGCACAAAAAATGGGTGCACGTGAGTGGTTTGCAGGTGTGCATATGTGACAAAATAGCAGACACTTTTATCCAAAGCAACTTACAAATGAGGACAATGATATACAAGTGCTACAACAAGTCTCAGTTAGTTTAACTCAGTACATGTAGCAATTCATTTTTTAAATTTTTATTATTATATAATAAGAAATGCGCTGTAAATTAGTTCAGAGCGCGCCTTAAACTACAAACTGTACTTTATAAGATTATATTCTATCTAAGTTCTATTCAAACTGGAAGAATAAATCTAGGCTACCCGTTAACGTTTTCAAAGCACAACGCAAAACTGTGAAATTTCATTCTTTAGACTAAACCCAGAAGTGTATAGACTTACTTTCCGGCAACCCGCCGAAATAAAAGCTTGCTGATTTTGAAGTTTGAAAAAGAAAATAATTAAAATAAAAAATAATAATTAAGGTTTAAATTAAAATAATAATAATAAATCATAATAAAAAATATCAGCACTTTATTAAGTTTACTATAAAATAATAGTATTTGTACTCAATATTCACATTTATTTTAAAATAAAATAGTATTATACTTTATTATTTAGTTTATTATATTATTTTAATAAAAAACTAAAAAAAAGTGTAATAATATCATCACTATTATAAATTTATTTTTTCATTGAAAATATAGTATAATGATACTAACTCTAGTTTCTCCAGCTTGAATTGTGTGTTCATCAGTAGATCACTGAGGTTTTTCACTCCAGAGTCTCCTAGTAGTTTATTCCCACTCAGGTTTAGTTCTCTCAGGTGTGATGGGTTTGATTTCAGAGCTGAAGTCACAGCAGAACAACCGTCATCTGTTATACAACAGCTGCTTAACCTACATTGAGAGAAAGAGAGAAGACAGAAGAAAACTATTTAATAAAGTCACAGTCTCGATAAAACAAAAACAGAGAAAGAGTGTCTGAATACCTTTGGATAATTTTTTCTCAATTTGGTCTTCAAAACAGAAAAGCAAATAAATTGTTCATTTAATCAAATTATTTACACTTTTCATGATTTATTTACAATTTGTCCTGAGTCATGATAGAAATACAACAACCTTTTAATTCCTAACAACGTTCTTTTTTTTATTCCTAAAAACGTTCTGACTGCTGTTTATTTCTGTTTAAATTGATTCTGGTGTGCACATCACTACAGCGTAAATGCATTCGCTCTGCTCTGTCCAGTGACTTGATAAGCTTTGCTACACGGATTCAACTTATGCACATATAAATAAAACTGTAGGTTTGTCTGTGGGTGTAGATGTGATGCCCGTTGAACATGGCACCCCAGCCCATGGCAGAGGCATCTGTTGACACTATAACATGTCTGAACACAGGTTCTAGGGTAACACCAGCCTGTAGAAATGAAATGTCCTACCAAGGGCTGAAGGTTCAGAGGCAGGCCAGAGTGACGGTCACTCAGAGCGTGCCCTGTTGCCATGCCCATCACGGGACTCTGTTTTGAACCCAGTGCTGAAGCGGTCTCATATTGAGTAACCCGAGTGGTATGACATTCGCCGCAGATGCCAAATGCCCAAGGAGCCTCTGAAACAGTTTCAGTGGAACCGCTCTCTTGCCCTAAAATTGTCTCAGGCAATACAGCAGTGACTGCGCACGCTCGTTTGTAAGTCGCGTGAACATGGCGACCGAGTCTATTTCCAAACCTAGAAAAGAGATCCTCTGCACAGGGGAGAGTTTGTTGTTTTCCCAGTTGACCTGAAGACCCAGCCGGGGGAGGTGTCTTAGCACCAGATCCCTGTGCTCGGACAACCACACTCGAGAGTCAAGTCACGTCAAGTCACCTTTATTTATATAGCGCTTTAAACAAAATACATTGTGTCAAAGTAACTGAACAACATTCATTAGGAAAACAGTTTGTCAATAATGCAAAATATAGTTAAATAGTCAAAGGCAGTTCATCATTGAATTCAGTGATGTCATCTCTGTTCAGTTTAAATAGTGTCTGTGCATTTATTTGCAATCAAGTCAACGATAACGCTGTAGATGAAGTGACCCCAACTAAGCAAGCCAGAGGTGACAGCGGCAAGGAACCGAAACTCCATCGGTGACAGAATGGAGAAAAAAACCTTGGGAGAAACCAGGCTCAGTTGGGGGCCAGTTTCCTCTGACCAGATGAAACCAGTAGTTCAATTCCAGGGTGCAGCAAAGTCAGATAGTGCTAAGAATCATCTGTTTCCTTAGGTCTTGTCCTGGTGGTCGTCTGAGACAAGGTCTTTACAGGGGATCTGTATCTGGGGCTCTAGTTGTCCTGGTCTCCACTGTCTTTCATAATAATAATAATAATAATAATAATTCCTTACATTTATATAGCGCTTTTCTAGACACTCAAAGCGCTTACATAGTCAGGGGGTATCTCCTCATCCACCACCAGTGTGCAGCATCCACCTGGATGATGCGACGGCAGCCATATTGCGCCAGAACGCTCACCACACACCAGCTTACTGGTGGAGAGTAGACAGAGTGATGAAGCCAATCAGCAGATATGGGGATTGTTAGGAGGCCATGATGGTCAGAGGCCACTGGGCAAATTGAGCCAGGATGCTGAGGTCACACCTCTACTCTTTCGAAAGACATCCTGGGATTTTTAATGACCACAGAGAGTCAGGACCTCGGTTTAACATCTCATCTGAAGGATGGTGCTTGTTGACAGTATAGTGTCCCCATCACTACACTGGGGCGCTAGGACCCACACAGACCACAGGGTGAGCACCCCCTGCTGGCCTCACTAGCACCTCTTCCAGCAGTAACCTAGTTTTCTCAGGAGGTCTCCCATCCAGGTACTGACCAGGCTCAGCCCTGCTTAGCCTCAGTGGGCAAACGGTCTTGGGCTCCAGGGTGATATGGCTGCCGGCAGGGCAGAAGCGGCCTGACCCGCAGCTCTGTAAGCCTTGGCTACAAGCGTGGCCACAAGCTCTTTGAGCAGCTTGGCCTTGTAGACTTGGAGGGGGCCATGGCGTGCAGGGCAGAAGCAGCCTGACCGGCAGCTCTGTAAGCCTTGGCCACAAGCGTGGATGAGAACTTACAGGCCTTGTAGGGAAGCTTAGGACCACCATGCCATGCGGAGGTGCTCTGAGGACACAGTTGCATCGCAACAGAACACTCCACTGGGGGAATCCCAGCATACCCCTTGGCCACTCCGCCATCGAAGGCAGTGGATGTAGAGGTCCTTTCTAGGAGAGTGAGCTAGAATCAGCCAGTCATCGAGGTAGTTGAGGATACAGACACCTAGTTCCCTGAGAGGAGCCAGGGCTCCCTCCATGACTTTCATAAAGACACGAATGGGAGAACCCAATTGGGAGAACACAGGTGGGAGAACCTTCACAATAGAATGAACATTTCCTGAAGAAAATGTGAGTGGTGCTTGCAGTGGCAAAACTCGCCCCTCCGTTGCTAATGTACTCTTGATAGTTGCTAAGGTGTTACTATGGTACACTTGGTGATTATTATGGTGGTTGCTAGGGTATTTGGGGTGGTTTCTAGGGTGTTGCTATTGCTATTTTGTGTGTGTGTGTGTGTGTGTGGTTTTCAAGGACAGAAATATCACTTACCATACTATTTTTTACTTTATTTTAATACAATAAATAATAAAACAAATCTATCCATGTTCAAACTGATTGTATTTGATGAATATATGATTGACCTGAAGAATTAAAACTACACCATACACTTGAATCAATCAATCAATCACCTTCATTTATATAGTGCTTTAAACAAAATACATTGCGTCAAAGCACTGAACAACATTCATTTGGAAAACAGTGTGTCAATAATGCAAAATGATAGTTAAAGGCAGTTCATCATTGAATTCAGTTATGTCATCTCTGTTCAGTTTAAATAGTGTCTGTGCATTTATTTGCAATCAAGTCAATGATATCGCTGTAGATGAAGTGACCCCAACTAAGCAAGCCAGAGGCGACAGCGGCAAGGAACCGAAACTCCATCGGTGACAGAATGGAGAAAAAAACCTTGGGAGAAACCAGGCTCAGTTGGGGGGCCAGTTCTCCTCTGACCAGACAAAACCAGTAGTTCAATTCCAGGCTGCAGCAAAGTCAGATTGTGCAGAAGAATCATCTGTTTCCTGTGGTCTTGTCCTGGTGCTCCTCTGAGACAAGGTCTTTGCAGGGGATCTGTATCTGGGCTCTAGTTGTCCTGGTCTCCGCTGTCTTTCAGGGCAGTAGAGGTCCTTTCTAGGTGCTGATCCACCATCTGGTCTGGATACGTACTGGATCCGGGTGACTGCAGTGACCCTCTGATCTGGAAACAGACTGGATCTGGTGGCCACGGTGACCTCGGAGCAAGAGAAAAACAGACAAATATTAGCGTAGATGCCATTCTTCTAATGATGTAGAAAGTACGGTGTTATGTGAAGTGTTTCCGGTTCCGGTTTCCCTAATTAATGCAGCCTAAAAATCCTTTAACGGATTTGGATATTAAAAGCATATTAGTATGTTATGTGTATGCCAGGTTAAAGAGATGGGTCTTTAATCTAGATTTAAACTGCAAGAGTGTGTCTGCCTCCCGAACAATGTTAGGTAGGTTATTCCAGAGTTTTGGCGCCAAATAGGAAAAGGATCTGCCGCCCGCAGTTGATTTTGATTTTCTAGGTATTATCAAATTGCCTGAGTTTTGAGAACGTAGCGGACGTAGAGGAGTATAATGTAAAAGGAGCTCATTCAAATACTGAGGTGCTAAACCATTCAGGGCTTTATAAGTAATAAGCAATATTTTAAAATCTATACAATGTTTGATAGGGAGCCAGTGCAGTGTGGACAGGACCGGGCTAATATGGTCATACTTCCTGGTTCTAGTAAGAACTCTTGCTGCTGCATTTTGGACTAGCTGTAGTTTGTTTACCAAGCATGCAGAACAACCACCCAATAAAGCATTACAATAGTCTAACCTTGAAGTCATAAATGCATGGATTAACATTTCTGCATTTGACATTGAGAGCATAGGCCGTAATTTAGATATATTTTTGAGATGGAAAAATGCAGTTTTACAAATGCTAGAAACGTGGCTTTCTAAGGAAAGATTGCGATCAAGTAGCACACCTAGGTTCCTAACTGATGACGAAGAATTGACAGAGCAACCATCAAGTCTTAGACAGTGTTCTAGGTTATTACAAGCAGAGTTTTTAGGCCCTATGATTAACACCTCTGTTTTTTCTGAATTTAGCAGTAAGAAATTACTCGTCATCCAATTTTTTATATCGACTATGCATTCCATTAGTTTTTCAAATTGGTGTGTTTCACCGGGCTGCGAGGAAATATAGAGCTGAGTATCATCAGCATAACAGTGAAAGCTAACACCATGTTTCCTGATGATATCTCCCAAGGGTAACATATAAAGCGTGAAGAGTAGCGGCCCTAGTACTGAGCCTTGAGGTACTCCATACTGCACTTGTGATCGATATGATACATCTTCATTCACTGCTACGAACTGATGGCGATCATATAAGTACGATTTAAACCATGCTAATGCACTTCCACTGATGCCAACAAAGTGTTCAAGTCTATACAAAAGAATGTTGTGGTCAATTGTGTCAAACGCAGCACTAAGATCCAATAAAACTAATAGAGAGATACACCCACGATCAGATGATAAGAGCAGATCATTTGTAACTCTAAGGAGAGCAGTCTCAGTACTATGATACGGTCTAAATCCTGACTGGAAATCCTCACATATACCATTTTTCTCTAAGAAGGAATATAATTGTGAGGATACCACCTTTTCTAGTATCTTGGACAGAAAAGGGAGATTCGAGATTGGTCTATAATTAACAAGTTCTCTGGGGTCAAGTTGTGGTTTTTTTATGAGAGGCTTAATAACAGCCAGTTTGAAGGTTTTGGGGACATATCCTAATGACAATGAGGAATTAATAATAGTCAGAAGAGGACCTATGACTTCTGGAATCACCTCTTTTAGGAGCTTAGATGGTATAGGGTCTAACATACATGTTGTTTGAACAATTATGAGCTACGTTTATTGTTTTATTTTTATGTATTATAACTATAACAAATACCCGCAGAGAGAGCGGCCTGGTGATATTTCATTTTACAGCGCGATTCAATGTCGTTTAAAAATTTATTTATTTCGAATATTTAGATCTAGGTAAAATCAGAGGGACTTTTATTTTAAAATCGCGATGCATAGGTACGTTGTTGTATTCTCCCGTGTTTGCAAAGATCATTTACGTTACGAATCTAGTGAGATAACCCACAAACACACACACACACACACACACACACACAAACCCCACCCCTCCCAGATAAACATTAAGCAGCCCCACAGTACATATGCAAGTTTGTGGGCCGAGCTGCAGAGATGGAGAGGCGCTCTTCGCTTGTAAATTATAACAGTGCAATACAAAGGGTCAAAATTTGCGTGCGTTCCCAAATGAAACCCTAACAAACAACACATGCAATAAAAAACTGGTGTAACCCAAATTTTGACTTCTGTTATGTGTACATGTGCTACGTGCTTAAAAGTACAGGACAGCCTGTTCTGAAGGCCTCAGCTGAACTTGAAGACCTCAGCTGAACCTTAGACTTAGAAGGCCTCTATGCTAATATTGAAATAAGAAAAACTGAAGATGTAGATTTCCACGAAATGTTTATACTTCTAAAAACCACATGATTTAGAGACATTCATATTTCATCACGTCTGCTATTTGGAGTTATTTTAATTTCTGCGGGTTCTTAATAACCTTCTGGGGTAGGACTTTGAACAACAATAATCTGCTGACCTTCAGAAATAGGGAACTGAAATTGGGCTGCAAGAACTCATATGCATTTTCGGAGAAAGCTGACGAATGTTTTGACAGCTGTCTGAGACGTGGCTGCAGAGACGTGGCTGCAGAGACATGACTTCATTTCTGGATCACGAGACTCCTTGCTTGAAGGGACTACATAAAGAGGAGGCAATTCACCCCTCCTGGCTCAGCTCAGACTGAGTTCAGCCTAGACCCTTCTAGCTGGACTTAGCCTTTTTTCCCCTTCTTCTTTATCTTTGATTCCGGGCTCACTTGAATACTTCGAACTTCTCTCAGGTTTTATTCATCTCAGATATGATTATTAGTATATTACTTGTTATTATATGAATGTTATTATAACTTTTGACTTTTGATATACAGGTATTGTTGTATACTTTGTATTATTATTTTTAACATCTTGATTACTTTTGAATATTATAATGCATTTTGTATTACTCTTAATTGGGCAACATCCATCATATATGGATTGCTTTTAAATAATATTGGGATTTGTATTTTCTATATTCGAAGCTGATTTTAATACTTACTAATCTGTTTGCAAGTTATGAGTTGTATTCTCATTTCCTATATTCTTTGAATAAATTTGCATACTAAAATACCACCCCCACCGTCTGACATGGATTGAAAGTAAATTTTTTGCATCAAAAACTAAACAATGTAGTGCAAGCAAAGGATCAAAGGTTTTCCCACAAACTCAACTTCATACCAATATCGCGAGTCTGCTTTTCACCTGTATGAGTAATATCGCGAGATCTCGTGAGCTCCCAAAAGTCAGGTGAAATGGCTATTTAACGCGCTGCATTGTTAATTTTGCGTGAAAATGTTTTTATCCAAACCAAAAATGAACAGTAATTTCATACATGCCTTTTAAAAATTCAAGTATCTTTCAAGGACCTTGTAGAGATGTCGTTCTGCTGAGGGCAACGTAGGCCATTCCCGGCTAAAAAATTTTCTTCAATGACACTACTGCAGAGTGCATTGTCATGCCTTGAACTTTGTGGGCTGTGCAGGCGTAAGCTAGCTTAATGGGAAACTGTCGACGAACGGCTCCTTTCCTGAGACTTTCTTCAGATCTCTCAATGTAAACCAAGACGTCTTCTTCACCTCGTACCTTTTTCGGTGTTTCTGACCAGCGTTCGGATTGTCAAGTTGAAGTCCTAACATTTGTACTATGGAGATTCCATCTTTTTCTTTGGTGACGATGTTTGCAATCGTGCCAAAACATCCATTGACAATTCCGTCTTCTACATCCAGGTTCCTGGTTACCATCACACGAACTCCCACTGCAACTTGCATTGTGTCCAGCAAGTCGTCCTTTTTTCCAGTGACAGGTTTGTTTAATCTCTTCATCCTTCCTGTTCTTGGGTCTTTCCTGTAGTCTTCGGCATCAATTGTTATGATGTCAGTGAAGAGGGCCTGTACAATCTCGGTATTGTACTTGTCAACTTGTTTGTTAGTGGCGAATATGTGCAGAGCATCACGTGGACAGTCTTCTGGCTTCTTCACAGCCTGGAATAACAAAGCTCTATCATCTTCCCTGAGAGCTTCTGTCTTCTGCCTCACTCGTAGTCGGTTCAAAAGTTGAGCGAAAGCTAGGTCTTCCTTCTGCCGCATGATCTCTGTGAGTGTGATGATTTGAAAATGGTCCTTCCAGAAGTCCAGCATATCCTCTTCATACACACAGAGCGGTTTGGCTTTACCAAGCGGTGGCAGTTGATAATAATCCCCTACGATGAGGCAAGATATTCCTCCAAAAGGTTTCTTGTTGCCTTTGATCTGCTGAAATCTCCAGTTTACGTATGTGAACAGATCCTTAGAAACCATGGATATTTCATCGATGATAAGAATCTCCACGTCGCGTAATCCTGCTCTCACTTCATCTAGGGCGTTCCCAAGTCCTTGATAAGGTGGCTTCAGACTCCTTGGCAGTTTTAAAATGGAATGCAGCGTTTTACCAGAGATGTTGAATGCTGCCGTTCCAGTAAATGCAGACAACAGCACCGTGGGCACGGAGAGATCCCCTTCTTCCCGGAGTCGAGGGAGTTGTCGCAGAATCTTAGTTGCTTCCGAGTGTATGCACTTGATGACGTGCGATTTCGCACAACCTGCACCGCCTGACAAAAAGTAAAAAAACTGCTCTGGATTGTGACCCCACACACGCTTCTGACACCACTGGCGGACAGTGTAAAAAATTGCTGCCTTCGTCTCATTTAGACTCCTAAACATCTTCCTCAGATATTCATTAGTCATCTGTGGTGCCTCAATCTGTGGTACGACTCCGTCTCCATCTTCACGACGAATCTGGTATTCTGGAATATCATCCTGTTCATTTTCTTCTGGATGGACGTCTTGTTGTTCTGCAATACACTTCATCCGATCAACGTCGATTTCAGGTGCAAAAGCACACCAAGCATTCTCAGACGGTCCTTCCCGCTGCAGCTGTTCATATGCTTCGTCCACTTTTTTGCCGTGCTTTTCAAACTTCTTCTGTTGTGCTTTAACTAAGCCACGGACAGGGTATCGCAGATTGGGGTGTAACGGGAGTTCCACAAGTCCCCTTTTGTAAAACTCCTTATACGTTGGAAACCCTTTAGGTTTCAGCTGTTCGTTGACACGATGTGGCACGTAAAGTTTTACACCATTGTTCCGCAAAACTTCTCCGGTTGCTTCTCCTCCAAAAACCGAGCATACCTGATAATTGCAGCCTTACCAAGAGTTCTCTTCTGAATGAATCCCATATCGTTGAGGAGTGGGAGGACATTCTTTCCTTTAGTTTGCCGACCATACACAACACGGTAATTCGACACAAAGTCTGCAAGGCACATCTTTTCAAACTCCAGTGTTTGAGGCCTTGCTCTGTATTTCTCTATTATACCTGACATCCAGACATCCTCTGAATCAGAATCTTTGCTGTGTAGGACACTACGGGGCAAACTCATCCTCAGGGCATCATCATCCATCGTTATAAACACAACATTTTGTGAACACTTCTTTAGTGGTAAGCTGCATGTTCGTGCCACAGACTCCTGAGCACTCACTTGCCTGCCTGCATTATCTGCTTCATTTCGTCCTCTTCATTTACGTTGGTTTCACGAACACCCTTGATCACGGTCTTTAGGTAATCATTCATTTCGTGTTCTGGCTTGGAAATGTAGGACAACATATACATGATGCAGCTGAAAGAGTCAAGAACGAACTGTATGTCCATGTTGGCGTTCCATGCCCTCAGCAAATCTGGGTTGTATCCATTCACCCAAGCCTCCTTTGGATCACGCTTCAGCAAAATCACGTTTGAAGTGGACAGTGCCTCAGTGTATTTACAGTAATCATCCATGGACAGATTACATTTGGTCAGCAAGTCTGACAAGTTGGAGGCCTGGGGATCGTTTAACAAGTCCCACACTGGCTTGAGTTTAGTCCTGGCTTCTTTCATTGCTTTTCGAGCAGCGTCCTGTCTCCTCTTCATTCTCTCTTGGTGGTGTTGGTCTTCGTTTTCATCTTCCTCAGGACGTTGTGGTCGTGGACGGGTGATGGTGGTGCTTGACATGGGAAGTTTAGGGAACCCATATCTACACAACACATTTCCTTTCTTGCAAGACTTGGAGTGCTTCCTGCTGTGGAGCTGAACATCGGTGACAATTTTATGAAGCTCGGGATCGGTGGTAGGGTCCGGCAACTGGCAGGTTATGTAACGGTCAATAAAGTCACACACTACTTGGTCGGACTGATTTTCGAATTTGGGTGCCCCCTTTACCCAGGCCAGCAGATGAATGTGTGGGCTTCCTCTGGCTTGAAATTCCATGCGATAAAAGTAATCCTCAACTTCACCGATGGGTTGAGCAGGTGACAAAAGCAGATGATTCATTAACGCATCCACTCGTTTCTCAAACATCCGCATGACGGTGATGGGGTTACTTCGGAGGATTTCACATTTCGTCGTCCAGTCAAGCTCTGAAAAGACGACCTCTTCACCTTGCTGAGCCTTGATCGCCGTTATCACTTTTGGCCATCGCATTTCGGCTGCACTGAATGTGCAAAAAAAAGTAGGATTCCCTAACTGCCTGATCATGGCCTGTAGATCTCTCAACGTTTTCTCTCAATAAGATGGAGTGCCTCTCAGGGGTTGCATAAACCTTGTGGCGTCACGGCTGTGGACCAGTCTTTCGACCTCAAGATCATCCTGAAGTAGCTTGTTGGAGATTCTACGTCCATCTTTTGTAACAGGCTTGCCTTTTCGCAACTGGATAGACATGCTGTTTCTAGCCATGTGCGTTTCAGTGACAAACTGTGCAAAGAAGAGATAACTCTGATCTTTGGCAAAACGAGTATCCACGCAGAACAGTCTAGCATTGAAATACATGCTTGGTGATAATGCAACATGTCGTGCCTCATCAATTGTGTTTTGTCCAGTGGGAAACTGTACGGGGAAGGCCATGGCTTCCAATTTGGGACCCTTGAAAAATCCGACTGGCTTTTTCCCTTGAGCAGGCGCAATGCCGAAGATTCCCTCACCGTACGACAGCAAGTCCTGTCCGATGTCGAGTGGCTGCATGCATGTGTCCAGAGTGAGGCCAGGCCTGAGCTCATCCTTTTCTTCTGTGCTGACATTCTGGTCATCCTGTTCAGACACAACAACTTCCTGTTTCTCCTCTGTGGCATTCAACTCATCATTAGGGAGAAATTCACATGTGGTAGCGTCACTAATCGAGATGTCCCTGTATTCTGAATGCATTGCTTTCAGTCTTGCTAACGCTGCTAGCACATTGTGCATATTCACTGTATGGAAGTGTTGGTATCCTCTGAGCTTGATGTGTCTTTTCAGCTTCACCTGTGGGAGCTGGGACTCACTGTTAGGCCTTGGGAGACAGTTGACTGTTTTCTCCACCTCAGAGGGCACACACACAACAGCACCATAAACTGATCGCTGCTGTCCTTTGGGCAATGCAACTATTTTTGCAGAAGGAACAATTTTAGCGATAAGCTGTCATTCAAGTACGTTCCGCTCAAGCAGTTCTGCAGGGATGGGTGGCAATTCAAGTCTGTTTGACGCTGCAATAGAAGGTATGGATCCTCTCTTCAGATGACTGTCACAGGTGTGGCAGATCCACTCCTGTCTTCGCTTGCACTGTCACAAGCATGAACATATTTCCCAGTTAAGCAAAAGGCTGTAATATGAACATTTTTGATGTATCGTGTTCTATTACACATCTTGACTTGATTTGGAAAAAGCGCCCTGTGACAGACTGTGCAGATGTAGTTTGGACCATGAAGAATTTGACAAGTTGGACACAGGCTGGTTTGTCACATCAGAATTGGGTGTATCCTGACTGGAACAAATGTATGGCCTGTATTTTCTCTTGATCCTTAATGCACATCTCAATTTGTGAAGAATGTGGAATCCAGCATCGGTGAGACACTTCTGTTTCTTCTGAAGAGTACTACGTAGAATGTGATGTGACCTAAACTTTGAATCACTTGCATATCTCCTGGCCATGCAGTCCTTCATTTTCTTCTGGAAAAGATCATCAGTGTGGTACCTCCTGACCATGTAGTCCTTCCTCTTCTTCTGGAAAAGAGCATCTGTCTTGTACCTCCTGTCCATGTAGTCCTTCATTTTCCTCTGGAAAAGAGCATCAGTGTGGTACCTCTTGATTATGTACTCTTTCCTCTTTTTCTGGAAGAGAACATCAGCATTGTACCTCTTGGTCATGTACTCTACCTTTTTGAATCTGGCAAAAGGATCTTGATAATACTTCTTTTCGGTACTCTCCATTTTCTTCTTCCGAAAATACAAATTTGTGACATATTTCTCTCTCTCATATTCTCTTTGTTTTTGTTTTCTGACTTCAACACTTTGAGATTTTTTCTGAAGTAATGCTTCTTGCTTTTGATTCACAATTTTACGCAATTCTTTTCTTCTTCGCTGCTTGTTTGCTTTTAAAACTTTTATGACACTTTGGTTTTTGTCATCTGTCTGAACTACATTTTCAGGGATTCTGATGTCAGCAGTTGTTTGTTTTTTTGGCAGAGGTAAGGTCACTTGTGATGGTGTCACACATGCTGCTGATGAGCATGGTTCCTCAGACTGTTGCTCCATTTCAAATGAAACAGCCATGAATTCATAGCAAGCTTGAGGACCACGATTCCAAAAGAGCTCAAATAATCTGTTGGTCATGTCATGCAGGTTGGTGAAAGTTAGCATAACTGCCGTACCATCACCAGTAGGATATGGCCAACCTTCAGCGGTTCTGGAATGGGAATCAAAATATCCATATCTTCCAGATCTGTCTCTGAACACAGCAAAGCACTCTGGAGAAACAATAAGCAGTGCATGGCTGACATCTGTCAAGAGACACTGAAGTCTTTCATCAAGTGGAATCCACCAGGCAACCATTTCAGAAGTTCCTCTGTCTCTCAGATACCCCATCACAACTTCTGACTTTTGGACACTGTAGTTGTGGTTAGAAGTTGAGATGCACAGAGGTACTTCAGCCATGCTTAGAAGATCCTGTTGAAATCTTCCATCAGCAATAAGCTGCATTTTAATACCCACATACAGAGCATCCCCTTCCTCTAGCACCCTGTCAAGATCAGGCTGTTCGAACGAAGTTCCCTCACTGTGATACGCAAGGAATGTCAGAGCTACACATGTGCACTGACTATTTCGTGAGAAAACATCATACCTTGCATCACTCTGGCAGTGAGTCACCTGCACGGATCGAATTCTAGATGTGTTGTCACCATCTTCGTACTGCTGTCCATCAGAAACCTTAGCAACACCTTTACCGACGCTCGTCTGTCCTGTCAGGTCTAACTTTGTCCAACGAACTTTTTGAGCCCTGGATCTCCTACCTTTCCGAGGCATCCTTCAAAAGAACAAAAGACAAAATATGAGAAAACAGACCAAAGACATGAGATAAAATAATCTATGGCATATCTGACGAAACCCATTAATCAGAAAGAAATAACTTGGTCTTAATCTGATGCTCTCTCTGTAGAGATGCTCTGAAAACACCATCACATGCTGCAAGTATACAAACAAAGAAGTGCTTAATTTTCAATTCATACTCCACATTAGAATAAGTTAAATAGTTAAATTACAGCCTTTTGCAATTTTATGATCATAATACTCAACGTTTTATGTAGCTAAATGGGATTAAATGATTCAAGTTTAACATCCTGATTATCTGTTCTGATTGTTTTTTTAATAATAACAATAATGAGCAAATGATTTCACATCATCTCTTAAATAAGTGTTTAGTAAACAAACCTTTTCTTCATTATGAGTTTGAACATAAACAGAGTTAGAACAGATCTCTGATAAAAATTACTGTAAAATGGTTTAAATGCTTACAGAATATTTTCAGTCACTTACTTCACGAAATGCTGAAGCGATACAACCTGCAAAATATTCTCAAGAAAAAAACAAGTTAATTGACAAGAAAAAGAACGACTTACAAATACAGCTAATAAACTCTTTCAATAAAAAGAACAGTAGCAGATAAAACAAATTATGAATCTAATATTAATAGAAACAAACTTTTTTCAAAGAAAAAAAAAACAATAGCAGATGAAGCAAATTATTAACCTAGTATCAAAAAGACTAAACTTTTAAAAGAACTCTAGCATTTGAACACAAATGGTTAGCCTAGTGTTAAAATGTTTTTTTTTCTTTGGGGGGGGGGGGGGGGGGGGGGTTGGTAGGTTGAGGTTGATGGGTGGAAAGAACAATTCAGAAGAACTGTTGCTAGGAGAAAATCCAAAACCTGGAAAAGAAAGACATATTAGGCAACTATAATGATAATAATATTGAAAAGAAAACGACAGTATAATTTAGGCAATTTGCTCACTAACCAGGTGTTCAGCTGCAGTGAAAAATGCAGGTCGTGCTCTGAATAGATGGTCTGCAAAACAACAAACAAACTTAAAGATAGCCTATGTATGTATGTAAGATGAATATTAACATTAAAATAATAATAAAAACGTAATATGCAAAGGCATCCATAAATGTTTTTAATACAGTAAGATTTTCACTTTAACTTTATTCTATTCCTAACCTAAAGCTACTATAAGTGATTGACTAAGGAGGTTCCTCAGTGTTGTGACACACAAAAGTAGCAAGTTATAATATATTGTCAATATAATATACTGACAGCCAAAAAATATGACAAAAACGAAATGATTGGCAGGCAGAAAGCATTTTATTTCTGATTGGTTGTTCAACAAATTATAATTTACTTGGTTTTAAAGGTCTAGGGCATTATCCAAACTTGCATACTTCTCTACTATATAGTAGGGTATGAAAAGCAGTAGATGAAAAGTACCTGAATGACCTACCACTTCTACTGAGATTCTTTAGTTTAGTCTATCCCATGAGCCCAAAGTAGCAAAATTGTGAATTGCACTGTAACTGATATTGTAGCTCACATGACAATGATAACATGACAAATGTAGTACATCTCTTATTGAACTCCTTATTATGTGAAGGGGACTTATTAATTTTAAATCATAACATTTCAGATCTTCAGATAGACCTCATGACAAAAGCAAGGCCACGAGTACACAAAGGACTAAAGAGAGTTTGCGCTCACTCTCCCATCTACATGATCCGAAGGCATACAAATACCTCAGAGAGACTCAACATTTTCCCCTCCCACATCCACATACAATATAAAGGTAGGCTTAATGTTGTCCGAATTTAATTTTTGGAAATTACTGATGCAAACATGCTGAAAAGCTTCTTCTCATTCCTTTTTTTACAGGTGCCTGCGTTCGGTGAATGCCAAACCTGGCCTGAACAAGATGATGCGGGATATGCTGGAGAGAAGATGCCAGGGAGACCAGGCTAAATATGGATGCGTTTCACTAATGTTGGATGTCCATCAGAAAAAATGTGCAATATAATCCACACACACAATCAATGTCTGGTTTTGTAGACATGGGTAACGGAAACAGTGAGACTGAGGTTGCTACCGAGGCTCTTGTGTTCATGGTGGTCGGCCTACAAGTACATTGGAAGGCTCCCATTCCTTACCTCCTGACCAAGTCTCTCTCTCTAGAAACCCAAAGGGTCCTTCTCAGTTATGCTTTGGAGGAGGCATTAGGATGGTATGCGTAACAATGGATGGTCATGCCTCCAATGTCAGCATGTGCAACCAACTTGGGTTTGAGCTGAATGGAGACCCACGAGAGCCACTTCAAACCAGTTTCTCACATCCAGTGACTGGCGAGAAAGTATTTGTATGTGATCTCAGGGTTTTGCACTATGTGGGTGAAGTCTGTGTGTTACGCGTCAGCACTGATTAGTTTGTGGGCGTCTCCGCTAGTTGTCATCAGCAACAGCTGTCACTCATTACTCATCCCTATATATTGGCTTGTCTATCGTCTTGTGTTTGTGAGAGCGTTGTTTCATGTACTTGACTTATGTTTGCTTTCTTGTGGGTTTCTGAAACTGAAAGTTCTACTGAGCAGCCGGTATCGCAGTCAGTCATGAAACGCCAGCAACAGATGACTTTAATGTCTTCAGGGATGGAAAAAAAAGAAAGGAGATGTGAGTTGTTTGATTCAGTAAATTAGCTCAGGTCAGGGTAATCAAAATGTCTGTCTACTTATTTTTTTACAGTCTATGGTCTACACCTGTTGATGAGCTGACGTTACCTTACACTGTTGCTAGGTAACTTCAGACTGTTAGCTAGCCAACCTAAACATTTAATCTTGCCTAGAACATTCTGTGTCCACTTTAAACAGCAGCGTTTTCTGTCAGCAATGTATGACAAGCAGACTCTGGCTGCTGTTATAGGCTACTCAACTCAGTATACTCAGATGCAGAAATAAAATAAGTCTTAATAATAAATGTTTTTCTAAACTTGAGCTATTGTTGTTCACTTACAATATTTGTTCATTTAAAATGGAAGTTAATTTGTAAAAAATGATTTACTTGTTCAAAGAAAAGGCTTAATGTCGAGCTAGCCTGAGTTAGCCTATATTTAATATAGTGTTATGGTTATGTGATGAGCCTGAGTATAGTTTTACACATCAGCCCAGTCTAGTCTGTAAAGTTATTGATACGCAGTCAGGTTGTTTTTTACACATTAATCTGAAAATGAATGTGGCACACCCAGTTTTTAAAATGTACATCCAGAGACTCTTTTCTGGCTATGTGGACTCAATATGATCATAACTCAGATGTTTTCATATCAGAGCACAGATGAGGTGGAGCTGCTTCAGAACAGAGAGGGTGAGACAGGGAAAAGCAGTAGCAGCACAATGTTACAGGTAGGTTATGTGCTATATGAAAGGCCAGGTGATTTTGATTTGTTGCTGATAAAAGGGAAGACGTGTACATGATAAATAGTGAATACAGTTTGAATATTATCAAATTAAATGTTCTTCTTGTAGGAGCCAAATTGTGTGTTGTTATTTGTTTAGAATTTTTTTTTTACATGGTCACATCATCACATGGGTGTGGTTTCATATTATTTACCTGCTCACTTGTGTGGTGGGAGAGAAACAGAATCAGGCCCTGATATTTTTCTGTTGACTGTTATAATATAGTTTCAGTTGTGATGAACTTTTGTTTATTTTTTTATGCCATGCTTTCATATCAGAGAACAGATGAGGTGAAGCTGCTTAAAGACAGGGAGGGTGAGGCAGGGAGAAGTAGCTCAGAGTTGCAGGTATGTGCTTTGTAAAGGGTCAGGTAATTAATTTTAATTATGTCATGTCAGAAACAGGCTAGCACATTTTCATATTTCATAGGTGAGACAGGGAAAAAGTTTTTGACTTTATAAAATTATTCTCTCAAGTCTTGGCTATTCAACAATAAATAAATTAAGACATCTTTTTCTTATACATAGTAGCCTATTATCCTTTTTGGCAGAATTTATCATTATAAACAACTTAATTATTTCCTGGATTTTGTATCACCATAGTCCCTAACTGTATGTAAATGGAGGAAATGGGATTCACATCGAAAACATTTTTCGCCATTTTGTGCCCCCCCCCCCCCCCCCCCCCCCACACACTTCTCAAACCAAAGTTACACCCTTGCATATTTGTATATAATTTTTTTTTTATAATTCATCGGAGTGGTAAAGCTCTGTGAAATTTGCTGTAGAGCAAAGCACACCTATGGAAAGGAAGGCAAGTAAATATTAATACTTGCATGTTTACTCATTGAGCATAAAGTTTAGAAATATGTTCTGTGTTCTCTGTATATTTGAATACCAAATGAAAACCTGTAATGATATTGATTTTATATACCGATATTTCTGTAAAGATTATTGACAGGCTGTTTGATACAATGAATGGACGGAATCCTTGTGCCAAAGGATTCAAAGCTCCCTTGGGTGCTTTGAGTTGGATTGAGAGGAAAGCATCTTCACCGATCTAAGAGGTCTATTAAAATAGTGGTTGCTAAGTTCATGATAAGAGTTCAAATACACTTTGTTCCCTCATACAACGCGTTCCTAAGATGATCAGTTGATCCCTTATACATCAAGTTCTTAAGATGCTAACTGCTTCCGTTTTGTTTGTGCCTGAATTCTCTTGTTTTTTTTATTGGTGTGTTTTTCAGGTCCAAGATGCTTTTAAATGGCATGTATTACACATCAACTTTAAGCAGGTAAGTAAAACTTCATGAAAGTAGTCCATGTGACATCAGAGGGTCAGTTAGAATTTTTTGAAGCATCGAAAAATACATTTTGTTCCAAAAATAGCAAAAACTACGACTTTATTCAGCATTGTCTTCAAACAAAAGATTGACTCGGATCACCTTTCTGGACATGGACAGTATACCGTGCACACAGTTTCAATGGAGGGACTGAGAGCTCTCGGAATAAATCAAAAATATCATAAACTGTGTTCCGAAGATAAACGGAGGTCTCACGGGTTTGGAATGACATGAGGGTGCGTTATTAATGACATAATTTTGATTATTGGGTCAACTAACTAACCACCGTATCCGTACAGAAGACCAACGCCCCAAAGCCACATGGTCAATGGCCCTTTAAGGATGCAATGTTGAGGCACAGAGCATGTGTTTTCAAGATGTGCATCAGAAAACTCCTGATTTACAGACTCAAAGACATTGTCAATGTTGGATTTTGGCAAGGAAAGAGAGACACTCTGCCTGGCTGAGGCCAAGCCTCGCACACAAGTCACAGAAATGCAAGCAGAGATTGTGGGAAATCAGTGGCTCTCATTAACATGACCATCCATACTGCCACACTGACCTATGACCAGCATGACACTGCCATCTGTGTCAGCCTGCACAACCAGAGTATGTGCATTCAAGTGCCCAAAGGTGCCATCCTCCACCTCGGGGACCTGGCGCTGTACTACCTTTCAAGTGAAGAGTACCAATCAGAGGTAGAAATTCCAGCTTTCTTCAAGGACACAATCTCACTCTGGAACCTGAATGATAACTGAGCATTGAGAAAGAGGGGTCCCACCTGCCATCCGGCCTTCCTGATCCCCCTGCCATCTGATTATCATGATCCACCAGCTGTGTGACCATCATGACAACTGTTGTCTGACAATGTTTGCGGGGGATTCTGTAGCATCTGCTTAGGATAATGTATGATCGTTTGGGCTGTATGTTGTGGGGATTCCTTTAGCCTTTTGGCATTTGCATATAAATTACAGAATCTGGTCCCATGGTGTACTTTTATATGAGTGCTTAATGGCAATGTTTACCCCCATTATCTGGAAGATAGTGAACAGGTCTCCCCATCCGACTTCAAACACATGCCGAGATAGCTAGATAGCCCTCGATGCCAGACACCAAAGGGGCCTGGCTGAACAGCCAACTCACATTCTCACAAATCCAATACACAACACACACACTTTTATTCATTTAGACTATAATTAATCAGTTACAAATCTATTTGGTATATGCATGTATTGTTTATGTGTTTCACTATTGTAGTAGCCTAGTTACAATTCTAGTCCGAGATGTATTAGTTAGACTCTCAATGCTTATATTCAGGTATATGAGTGTATTTCTGCTTGTGTAAGATCTTGTTACGTTTCATCCTTGGTATCAAAATAATCAGCTTTTTATTCCTCAAATACCCATGTACATATGTGATCCTAAAATGCATCATGCTATTTGACGCCAGTCAAACATGCAAATGAGCTGTCACTGGGACAAAGAAACACTTTCCCGCTGAAACTGTATGCCTTGTTACTGGTCAATTCAATCAAAAGGGTTGTTACCAGGAAACCAGATAAAAACTTCTTCAACTGCCAAAAAATCTGCTTCTCTTAACTTGCGGTTCCGTTAACACACCCATCACCTTGAAAACCTTGCAACTCCCCTTCCGATCTTCTGGCAGTTTTCAGCATCTTTGTTGATTCCCTTCGAAGCAGTCAAGCCATGGATGAAATGATGAAGGTTTTACTCCTAACAGAATTCAACAGGAATCTACGCATTATACACGCACCGGGACACTTTACTCAGCAACTACAGAACCAGTGCAAAAAACTGCTTGTTAACTATTTAGATGCGCTTCTAGGCTTTGACCCCTTTTAATTAAGGTGATGATATGCTTTGATGATTTTTAACAGGTTGTGATTTAGTTTATCAATAAATACTGCCATGACTTTCTTCTCTTTCTCTCTCTCTCTCTCTCGATCCATGCCTTCCTTGCGTTGGCATCTATGTTTAATGTGTGTAGGTTTGTGTTTAGTCAGATTTTGCATGTTCCCCTGTAGTGTAGTTTAATAAACATCCATATGTATTCACACTTGTTGTCTGTGTTTGCTGCTTACAGGACAAGCTCCCTTTAACATTACTTTTGTTACATGCTCTGGGAGCAATGAATTAGTAGTAAAATAATTTTTTGTGGCCAGGGAAATAATTTCACTTAGATTCAATAAACGAATAACACTGTCATTTTTAGCAACGTCATATGACCCCTTTAACATTGTCATGTACTAGGGCTGGGACAACGCGTCGAGGTCATCGATGACGCAAAATATGCGCATCGATTCGTCGACCTGTTTTTATTTCTGTAAAAAACGTTTCCAAAACGTTTACCTTATGTGCGCTGAATATACGCGATGGCCGGATCAACATTCTGTCCAACGTTATATAACCAAGCCAGGGGTTTTCCTGCATTGATCCTTTTTTTTTTTTTTTTTTGACGGCTGTCAAAGCCTTATTTGATCGGTGAGTGATGTAGAATAACAGGGCGCGTACGAGAGAGAGCCCCGGCTGTGCGCGCGCACTAACAGTCTTCAAACAACACGAGCGCTTCTTGCTCTCTCTGTCCCTTGTGCATATTAATCAAAATCATTAAACACGATAGAAAAAGGGCGAAACACCAAAGTTTCACGCACTCACAGTCTTCAAACTACACGAGCGCTGTCTTGCGCGCTCTCTCTCTCTCTCTCCCTCGTGCATATTAACCAAAATCATTAGACACGATAGAAAAAGGGCGGAACGCCAAAGTTTCACGTGGAGCATTCGGAGATTTTTTTTTTCTCCATGACAGGCTGCTGGCTCCCACTGGTCTTTTTTTTTTTTTTTTTTTGTAAAAGCACTCTCTGTATTAGCTTAAAGCCCTCAAGTTTAAATGGGTTACTGTATTCTTTCAATTGCTCTAAACAAGTATTTTGGGTGACCTTTTTTATTGAATGCTAGACATAAAGTTGTTGTTATTTTCATCTGAAAGAAGAACTTTTTTTCAGTAAGCTAGGCCCTATGTGTTCAGTAAGCTTGTTTCAGTAAACTATGTGTTTTCAAGGCTTCAAGGTTTTATTGAATGCTATCTCTATACAAGTGCAAAGTAATGCATTCTTAGTCAGTCTTTTATTTTGTAATTTTAAGAGCAATAAACATATTGCAATGTAAAATGTAAAAATTAAAAAATGTAAATTCATGTTTTTTTCATTCAGATATGTAAATCAACATGTATAAATTGTTAGTAGTCAATTAATGGGGAGATAATCGAAAATTTAATCGGTCTGAAAAAATTAATCGTTAGATTAATCGTTTAAAAAATAATCGTTTATCCCAGCCCTATCATGTACATTACCATGCCAGTCCCTCCGAGTATTGTCATGTCATAAATATTGTACTGTCCTAACAAACCATACATCAATAGAAACCTTATCAATGAAACACTTTCCAAAAAACGACGCTTGCATATCAGCATGTTACGCACAAATTCATCAGCTGTCATCTTCCTCTGGAAGCATATTACCTGTTGAAAGCATTTTTGTCATGTTTTTAGATACTTTTTAGGCGCACTTTTCACTTTTCTCAAGTGGACATTCCAATTGGATATTCCATAAAGAAGGTTTTGTTTGAAACTCAGAGTTTAACCCCAGAAAAGGGAAACTCAGGTTATTTTGTTCCAATAAAAGACCAAACTAAACTTCTCAGTAAATTACCATAGTAACTTACTATGTGAACCTAACTTGGTCAGTAGCAGGTTTTCTTTGATGAATCCAGTTTCTTTTGGTGTCCTCCCCTTTTTTAAAGCATAAGTGTTGTTTAAATACCTCATTCATTCATTAATGCTGCAAAATGCTTTTATTGATGATATTTTTGCCTTATTTTAAGTACGAAAGAAAAATCTTATATCAAGATGCAGTTCCTATATAAAATACGATATTTAGTCTTGTTTCCTGGGGTAAACAAGTAAAATTATCTGCCAGATGGATAAGAAAAATAATCTAAATGCAAATGGAAACCAGATTATTTTTCTCACAAACCACTTTGCTTTTCATCATGCAAAAAACTGTTAATATGATAAATAATTTACATGGGATCCTGTAGATGAGGAGGCTGCATTCATTCATTTGAAGTTAAATTTACAATGGTTTAGAATTATATTTAATTTTATTTTGATTGAGTTATTTCAAACACTCGCTGCTGTGATTTTTGAACTCAACTTATTTTAAAAATGCTTTAATGCTGGTGTTGAAGCTTTTAACTTTCTGATCTGAAATGGTCCGCAGTGCTGACGCTCTCCAGACGTGGAGAAACTCCGACTTTGTTCATAACCACTCCTCTAGCACCAGCTGGCCCGCTTTGGCCCAAGGTTTTCGTCAGGCCAAAAAACCCTGGCCGTTGGCCCGAGGAAGCCCCAACGAGGCACGATCAAGCCCCGCAAGTGACAGTGGAAATGCGACTGGCCCTGGCACAGACTAGCACGCCCGGTTTAAGCTAGACAGTGGAAACGCGGCTAATGCATACATTCCATACGTACCTCAGAACCTAAATGAGTAACGGATTTTTGTCCAAGCTCACTGTTATAATTGATTTTCAGTGGACTCACAACATAAACATGCTAATTCCCGATGCTGCAGTTCAACTATCAGGATTCACAATGGCAATCCACCAGCAGGACAGAAACAAAGACTTGGGTAAGAGCAGGTTAGGGGGACTTTGCATCTTTGTGCACAACGATTGGTGTAACAACAGCAATATTATAGACATGTACTGCTGACTTAGAAGCACTGTCTGTTATATGTAGACTGTTCTATTTACAGAGAGCTAACAGCAGTAATGGTTACCGCTGTGTACATCCCACCAGATGCTAATCCTAGTGCAGCTCTCACTCAGTTACATAGCACTATAGATAAACACCAACAAAACCATCTAGACAGAGTGCACATGATAGTGTTTGATTTTAATCAGACATGTCTGAAAACAGTTTTACCTAAATTCAAGTGTGCAACTAGAGGGAAAAATAAACTGGATCATGTGTATTCTAACACTAAGAATGCCTAGAGCCACAGACCTCCCACACCTGGGACAGTCAGATCACTGTTCACTGCTTCTGAGGAGGAAAACAAAACCGGTCATTAAGGGTGCTTTCACACTAGCACTTTTGGTGCGCACCCGGGGTCAATTGGCGTCAGAATTCGGTTCGTTCGGATGATGTGAACGCTGTCTTCTGTACTCGGATGCGCACCCGTGAACTGTACCCGAGTCCGCTTAAAAACGGTGGTCTGGGGTACACTTCATGTGAACTCTGGTACGGTTCACTGCTCATGTGAATGCAATCATACCAAATCGCGGAAGTGAACCGCTTTTAATGACAAATTATTTGATGAAAATGTGTGTTTGTGTGTTTCACTCACTTTCCTGATGAGCGTGACTGACACGCTGCAAGCAGAGAGCTGTACATCTCATTTATGTTCACCTTCAACGTTCTTTAGAGCATTTTCAGTACATTCGTAAGAAAGACGCAAGTGCCGTTATGTACCGAAGCTTTATCAACAAAACGAACAGTTCAAAAACGTAATACATAAAAGTGCAGAGGGTAATGTTACGCATTTGCCGCCCTCTCCTGCGCTGTCGTTACCAAGCAACGGGGTAAACAGCTGCTGGCTTGATGACGCAAGCGAACCGCGGTTCGGACTCAAATATTATAATATGAACACGGTCCAGCGGCGGCAGGGGGAGGGGGGAGCAACCGGACTCGGGTTCGGACCAGGCAAGTGAACCAAGTGTGAAAGCACCCTAAAACTTGGCCTGAGGCGTCTCTCTCTCTCAGCTGCAGGACTGCTTTGAACAAACAGACTGGGAGTTATTTGAACATCAGGACCTGGAACAATACACAGAATCTGTTTTGTTCTACATTAAAAACTGCATGGAAAATGTCACGGTCAACAAAAAGATTTGGGTGTTTCCCAACCAGAAACCCTGGATGACATGTGAAGTGCAGTCATTACTTAAAGAACGCGACTCCGCCTTCAGGTCTGGTGACAAAGCTTTGTACAGTACTGCTAGATACAACTTAAAGAGAGGCATCAATCTTGACAAAAAAAAAAATATTATAAAAAGAAAATTGAGGACCACCTCACAGACAAAAATCCAAGAAGAGTGTGGCAGGGCATTCAGAGCATTCCAATTATAATAACAATAACCACAGCACCGTTAACCGTAAGACCTCACTGGCTGAGGAATTTACTAATTCTTTGCCTGCTTTGAGGTTTACAACAAACTCAACACCTTCACCAACCTCTGGCACCTGCCATCTCACCCAACAGGAATATGAGGCGGGACCAGGGTTTCTGCAGGGTTTAATCAGTCAAATTTAAGACTTTTTAAGACCTTTTTATGACAATTAGGATTTGAATTTATGACCTACACGAATTACGCTAAATAACTTCAGTCATTCAAATTCCTTTCAAAAGTCTTTTTTTATTGTTGACTTTCATTGAAAGCAACACGTTTTATTATTTAAAGAGTTATTCTATTATTTCTTAAGATTAAGAAACTGAAGCCTTCGCTTCCTTTTTCGTGAGTATCAAGAATTCAGGAACATTAAACAATTGTAACATTGTTAATTAACAATTATTTTATGGCATTACTTTCCAAAATAACAAGTGTTATTGGTGTTTGGTCACAGTATTCAACACCCACAGCCAGTGCCGTAGCTGGGGTCAGCCTTGAAATTGTTTAATTTGTATGTTCGTTCATTTTTATTTATTTTTGCTATTTACACAATGTTTAAGTTTTTTTAAAGATAGCACTGGATAGTCTTCAATGTAAAAATGTAATATACAATCAAACCAAAATTTATTTTACAAAATTTTTTCAGACACCTGGAACATTTCTCACATTATTACAGTTTGTTTGCTATTGCTTCTAAAATGGTTATAAATATGACAAGAATTAAGAGTTAAACTCTATCAGAACAAATTCGTCTTGATAATGTCATAACTTTGATAGAACTGAACGTAATGGATTACGATCAACCAAAACTACAGATAACTATCATTATGATAATATTTACACAACTATCAATATTTTGTTGACCAATTACCAAGCAATGCTTCATTTTGTTCAGACTGTGGTGTGAAAAGGTTGCATTATCAATTCAGAAAAAAAAAACACACAAGCAATGCATGGTGCTTTATAAGGTGCTGAATAATTTGTTCCCAATTTTATATATAGATATATAGATAAAACATTTATATTTATCTATTTCACTAGTACTTCACTGTATGAAGATTCTTTGGGTATAATATGTCACAGTTTACTTATACTCTCTTACATAAATGTATTAAGTGTCCAGTACCTACTAGTAAAATATGTATATCAAAAATTATATCTGGAGTCTGGATAATTTTTGGTTTGACTGTGCATAAATTCTTTTTAAAACTACAAAGTATTGCAGTCCAGAGCAGTGCAGTGAGTGATTTTTCTTTCATTTTCTTGAAATAACAGTACTGCAGCTAGTAGCTAAATTTGGCGTGGTCACTTTAAGAGACGATGAACGCTTCTTTTTCCTCAACTGTTTACTTTCTCTTAAGAAATAACTGACAAATAACTGAAAAGATTTGCTCTTGTGCAGTATTTGTCTGCACAAGAGCAAAAAGAAGCAAATTCGGTGTGAGTTACAAGCATTTTGAGACGCCTTTCTCTGCGTGAGTCCTGAACACCAGAACACCGCAATACTGAATTTCTCTCTTTCACATCCTTTTGTTTGTTCAAAATTGCGATTAGTATTTGTTCGTTCATGTGCAGGAGGCACTGTCCGTGATACGCGGCTCTCTCTCTCTCTCTCTCCGCACCGAACAAAGCGCGCGAGTAACCAGCTACTCGGTTCAGCTTTTCCGCGTCTTGTGTTTAGATGCTTGATACGATTGTTAGCGACGGGCTTGAGTCTTCGAGCCATAGATTGTTAAAGGTACATTTTCCCATTGTGATAGCCAGGATGATTTAAATGATTTATGACTTTTTATGACTTTATGGCCCGCGGATACCCTATGGGACACATGCTCAACTGTAAACACAAGGAAATGCTGCTGGTCCAGATGGAGTAACTGGCAAAGTACTCAAAGCCTGTGCGAACCAGCTTGCTGGAGTCTTTACAAAGATCTTTAACCTTACACTGACATCAACCATCATACCACTTTGCTTAAAATCAGCCACTATGTTCCTAAAAAAAGCAGTCACCAGCAGCTTAAATGATTAAAGACCAGTTGTACTAACACTGCACTAATTATCCCAGATATTCTAATCAGCAAATTATATGCACTTGGCCTCTCCCCCTCCATCTTCATATGGATAAAGGACTTCCTCACAAACTGTTAAGCTCGGCTCCCACCTCTCCTCCACCATCACGCTCAGCACCGGCTCTCCACAAGGCTGTGTATTGAGCCCTCTACTCTACTCCTTGTACACATATGACTGTACTCCCACCAACACCATCATCAAATTTGCAGATGATACCACAGTGATTGAACTCATCTAAGGAGATGATGTTATCAACCTACAGAGAAGAAGTCTAGAGTGGTGCTCTGTAAACAACTTTGTCCCTGAACACCATTAAGACAAAAGAGCTCATTCTGGAATTCAGGAGGCGTCACACTGAACCAGCCCCACTCTACATCAATGGGAAATGTTTCGAAAGGGTCCTCACCTTCAAATTCTTGGGAGTACACATATCCAGCAACATGTCTTGGTCTGCTAACACCTCAGCAACCATCAAAAAGGCACATCAATGACTTTACTTCCTCAGAGTGCTCAGGAAGAACAACCTATAGAGTGGAAGCTGCTGGTGTCCTTTTACCGCTCCACCATAGAGTGTTTGTTAGTGTACTGCATTTAATGTTGTACTCCAGCTGCACTGCAGCAGACAAGAAAGCCCTCCAGAGAATAATCAACACAGCCCAATGAATCACAGGCTGCTCACCACTGTATTGGTTCTGTCTCGCTCTCCTCTCCACCTGGTGCCGTTGTCCTGTGGCTGCTTTCGCATCAACCAAGTGGATGCGGCACACTGGCTTCAGGAGAGACCCCTTACATCAGGGGTAACCAACCCTGCTCCTGTCGATCGACTGTCCTGCAAAGTTTAACTCCAACCCTAATCAAACATGATTGTAAAGTGCTTTGGGTGTACAACAATATACAATAAAGCGCTATATAAATGCATCATTCATTCATATGAATGATAAAAGGAGTAGAAAACATTGCTCACTTCCATTATCTCTCAAGAGTCAAAAACATCATCAAGGACACATCCCATCCAGGACACCACCCGTTTAATCTTCTGCCCTCAGGCAGGTGGGACAGATCCTTAAGAGCAAAATCAACTCACTTACAGAACAGTTTCTTTCCAGTTGCTATCAGTACTTTAAAATCATAAATACACTAATGCCAAGTACTATTCCAACCACGTTATTCTTTTAACTACAGTCACTTATTAGGGCCCGAGCACTGCAGTGCGAGGACCCTATTGGAATTGCTCCATTTATTATTCTTCTTCTGCGTAATGAATCGCATTTATGAGGGCCTAAACATGCTCCAAAACTCACGAAACTTTGCACACGCATCAGGACTGGCAAAACTTTACATCTGATATAGGTTTCAGAAGTGAGTGTGGCAAAATGGCTCGATAGCGCCACCTGTTAAATTTCAACGGAGTGCGCCTCGAGCTGTGTTTCATGTACTTTCATGAAAATCGGTGCACACATGTAACACACCATTACCTACAAAAAAGTCTCTTGGTACCAAATCCAAAACCCAACAGGAAGTAAGTTATTTTGAATTTCCTGTATGATTTTTGTGCCATCTTTTAGCAGAACTTCACTTGCGTT
This sequence comes from Carassius auratus, assembly GCF_003368295.1. Lineage (NCBI taxonomy): Eukaryota > Metazoa > Chordata > Actinopteri > Cypriniformes > Cyprinidae > Carassius > Carassius auratus. Next base: position 63,828 of record NW_020529055.1, read on the forward strand.
AGCATTCCCATTGACTCCCATTCATTTTGCGAATAACTTTACATCCGAGGCGTTTAAAGACTCTGTTTGTCCATTATTTATTTCTAAAGATACACGACAATGTATAAAGGGCTCCATTACCTTCTATGTTACATTTTGGCCCCGTATAAACAGTTTTTGTAAAAAATAGGCTAACGATTGCGTCATAACCACTCGGCTCTCTGTCGCATTACCGTACAGACAGGTGGAGAAGCTCGCAGGCAATTAACTTAATATGGCGTACTGGCGTTACATTTTAAAATACTATACAAAATAATTAATCAGAATACTTACTCCTGCTCACTCACGACAAAGAACTCCCCGCTCAAGCTCGCCGTCTCTGCAAGATTAACGATGGCAGTTTGCACGCACAGCCACTTAGAAGATTTACATCTGTCAGACAGGTTGCTGACGTCGTCAAGCTTCGTTTGAGTCTGCGCGTCAGAAACGGAAGTGCTAAAAAACGCTAAAACTGGGCTTCATTTGTCTCAATTGAGTTCCAGTGGGGTCGCTGTGTCCATTTCTTTTACTGTCTATGGATCTTCCCCAAACTTCACACATGTGATAGGTGTTCTGTTCTGAAAAAACACCCATGACCAAATTCAGTTATAGTCATAGCACCACCTGCTGGTAAAATGAAGTGACAAGGTTAACACTGTTATGGACTCCTAGGAACATATTAAAAAGCATCAGCAAGTGTTAAATAGGCTGGCAACATACTAGATACATACTAATACATGCTAGCAACACTTAGCTTAGTGCTAAAGCATGCTAATAATGTAGTGAAAAAGGAAGTTGCTGTAACTCAGGCAAGCAATTTCCGATTTTTCCCAAACTTTACTTGTGTGATATGTGTTCTTTTCCAAACAAACACCCATGACCAAATTCAGTCATAGTCTTAGCGCCACTTGCTTGTAACAGGAAATGACAATGTTAACACTGTTATGGACTCCTAGGAACAAATTAAAAAGTGTCAAAAAGTGTTAAATAGGCTGGCAACATGCTAAAAACATAATAAACATGCTAGTAACACTTAGCTAAGTGTTAAAGCATTCAACTAAGTCAGTGAAAAACGAAGTTGCTGTAAAAAAAGGCAAGCAATGTCCGATCTTCCCCAAACTTCACACGTGTGATAGGTGTTCTGTCCTGAACAAACACCCATGACCAAATTCAGTTATAGTCATAGTGCCACCTGCTGGTAACAGGAAGTGACAATGTTAACACTGTTTTGGACTCCTAGGGACAAATTAAAATGTGTCAAAAAGAGTTAAATAGGCTGGCAACATACTAGAAACATAATAAAACTTGCTATCAACATTTAGCTAAGTGTCACAGAGTGCAACTAATGCATTGAGTAAGGAAGTTGCTGTAACTCAGGCTATCAACGTCCGATCTGCCCCAAACTTCAGACATTTGACAAGAGTCCTGTAATGAACACATCAACATGCCCGTACTCCGTTATAGTCATAGCGCCATCTACTGGCAACATGAAGTGTCATGTGTAACACTCTTATGGACTCCTAACATGTGTAACAATGTTATGGAGTTGTAAGGTCCAGGCACTCGGCCCAAGGAAGGTATCCGGTGCTGGATGAAGGTTTCCTGCGTGTTCGGTCTTTCAGCGCGTAGAGTTATTCAATTTAGGTTTAACTCAAATCTGACTCCATTATTTATTTAATCTAACTCCATTTTCTTATGATCTGGAATTTAGGTTGAATGCAAATTGGGTTGTATGCCTTTTTAATTAGTATTCTTCTGACATTTGATTATTCTAGTTAACTCTTTACTTTTATATTAACTCGTTCATTCAGGTGCTCATGTTGCTAACAAGGATTCAACGCAATCTACTAGAGTCAATAATCACAGAGTAAAACAGGATAAAATCAAATGTAACAATTTATTATCAGTCAGGTAAATATGTATTCTGCCAATTACATATCCAATTGAAACACATCAAATCATATCAAATTCTCAAAGATGAATCTAAAAGTAAAATATGCATACCTGACCTTAGAAAATACATAGTATGAAGTGAAGAGACACACAACACACTACGGGCTTTCTGGCTACAGAAATCGCCCTGATCCTCTTGCTGCAATCGTTTAAATACTTCAGAGCAAGAAAACATCTCCCGAGATGAAGACAGGAATTAACAATTGGAATTTGCATTAACTCAGGTCCCAAGCCTGGGTGATTTTACAACTCAATGGGAACAGGGGGTAATTTACATGGAGGACCCTAGGAAAGGGCACTCCCATCACAGTAATCAAGATATCTCTTGACTCTTCGGATCTGTATTATCTTATAATCTACTTTTGCATCTTAGTGGCCATTCAATGACTGAATTCTGATCAGCTTAATGTCATCACCCATCATCACCCAACATTCATCTCCCGCATTTCAGGTTATGTAACAATTCTGTTGTCCTGTCTTGGTGCAGAGGGGACAAGACACCCTCCTGGTATCTGTCCTCCAAAGAATTACAGTGGTCAGCCTGAGACAGAAACAAATACAAAGAGAACCACAGTTAATTTTGAACTTTCATTAGTTTCATGTTCAGGCATGTGGAATTATTTTAACTACATTCATCCTCATGTATTGTAGTTTTAATCCAGATGTCACATGAAACGGAGTTCGGTTGGTCAGATCTGAATCACTGCTCCTGTTTCAGTGCAGCCTGAGTCTGTAACACCTGATGCTGCTCTTGTAGTAGAGCCCTCACAGTCTGCTGTGTCATGAGCATTAGAGACCCCAGTTCTACTGGGGACATTTTCTAGATTAATTGGTGTTTTTATCACCCATGTGATCATGCATTCCAATGGACCAATGTCCATGGCTTTAGTTGCTGTTGCTCTCATTACAGTCAGATCTGTGGGCAGAAATGTGTTCACCTGTTTTGGTGTTGTCTGTTTGACAATTGTTGTTTTATGGTGTTGTTCACACATGCAGATCTCTGTGGCACATAAAAAGGTATTGTATTTTACACCCCCCTCTCATTATTTTTCAAGTCAATTTAAAAGATTAAAAGATCAAATGGTGTTTTGTGGCTGTATACGACTGTGGCTTTAGGTAAATGCTGTCATGCTCAAAACAAAGGAAAGGAAGTTTTACAATTGTTATGTAAATTTGGTCCTGTTGCTGTTACATGTAATAGCCTCTAAGAGCTAGTGTGAGGTGAGATCTGGCTCAAAATACTTCCATAAAATGTTTTTATTATTGCAAGATTAGTTGCAAATTCAGAGTTTCCATTTCCAAATAATGTTAGCCATTTTCTCTGATCAGATCAAATTTTTAGTTGGTGCTCCTAAGTGAAGGATGAATTGGTTTGCTATCACTTGTGCCACACTATTGAAATGAAATCACACTTCCTCCCTTTTGGCACTGTGAAGCAAATCAATCTGCCACAAGGTTTAAGTTCTCACATGTGAGGAGAGCATTTTCATTAAGACATTTATGAAATCACACTGTGGCCACATGGCTATTCTATGCTCCTCTACATGGTTTAACTGCAGCTACTGTATACAGAAAATAGCAGAGTGTACCACTCACGAGACAAACAAATTCAACACAGACACACATGCAACTTGAAATTGCGATGCAATTCCAGTATTAAAGTTATTCCAATTTTACACAAGACACATGGTCTAGAATGCATGTAGCATCTACAACCTTAAACCTAAGTGTTTACACACTTCCAGTAAAGCAGTCATGTGTTTTTTAAAGAATAAACTAAACTAAGCTATGTGTACATTTAGTAGCACAAACAACTATAATGTGTTTTCTATGCACACAATGTTTAGCACAATTATAAATTTGAAAATGCAAGCAGGATTATTGAAATTTGGATGTTTCCATATTAAACTCATTGCTATTAAACTGTTAATCCACTAGTAAGTGAAGTCAGTAGCTGAAGGCCTTGCATTAACAATGCAGTCAACTCACTAAGAGTGTTACCTGAGGTAGACTTGTTACATGTCAACCCCTGATCTTTTCCTTTAGAAAGTGATATCCTACATTTCAGAAAATAAGGTGGAGGTCTACCCCTTCCCAGTGACCAGCATTTTTCCTCTGTATGGCCTATTTTCCGACAGGAAGAACAAAACCTGCTATCTTTGCCACAGGTTTGTTTGCTGTGTTCTCCTGAAGTTTGAGGATTTGCATGAATCTCTAATGCTTTCTTTCCGCCTTGCGCACTGATCCACGAATCTGCGCTATTATGGTGCTGCATCTCCTTAAGAACTGAAATCAGCACACTATCTTGAGCAGTGGCACAGGCTTCCTCTGAACTAAAAGTTCTAGATTCATCACAGCAAGTCACCTCCTCCAAGAAGTGGACATGCTTCTCAGTCCCATTGCTTTTAGAATAATTCCCTTCTGTCATCCACTGTGCAGATGCAATGGTTTGGGGCTTTGATTTCCATCTGTTTTCTATCCTTGAACCCCAATCTACAATCGCTCTGAATGTGTTTTCGGCTGAATCTGTTCCTTTTAACACAGCATTTTGGACTGGAGTGCCAGCATTGTTCTTTATGAGTTGTAACAATGGTTCGTGATCACGGCTTGCATTTTCTAGACCAATATTGTTTGTATGTCGTCCACAGACGTTCAGCGAATGTTTCAAACGGTTCATTGCTTTCCTGCTTAATTTGTAGTATCCTGCTCCAATCTGCGCTTGTTGGACCCCTTATATCTAGCAATGCCTGTTTTAATTGTTCAAAGATACTTTCGTCAGTTTCGTTATTGTTTCGCTTGATTATGTCTCCAGATTTCATTTGAGGGGTTAATTTAGATCGGAGTTCTTCAGGAATGGTTAAGAGTGCGATTTGCCATACATCCCTAGTTTCCAATTTATACACTGTGGCTTGTAGCATCAGTGTTTCCCAATAGGGTTGGAATGGCCCTCTTCTGGGCATCATTCCCACGATCTGTTTGTGTGTTGTACACTCTTCGCATGTTAATGGGCGGCTAATCAAGGTTATTTCATCGTTTGTATTTGTTATGGTTTTGAGTACAGCAATTTTAACTGATTTGGAGGGTTTTTCGCTGGATTTTGCTCTGGTTTTAATCGGACTTCGCTGATCTTGTTCTCCGTGTCTCTGAACGGGATCTCAGTTTCTCTGAGAATCTAACGTGACAACATAATCATCATCATCATCACTATCGCTGTTTCTATCATAATCAAAGGTTTCATGCAGTGCCGCTTGCTTAACTGCAGCCACTGGGAAGCCTGCATTATTACAGAAGTCTTCAAGAGCTGATATATAACTATTGCTGGTTTGGAGTTTCTTTTGAAGCTCTTAGATTTTCCTTGACATCATCTCACTCTGTCTTGTCCAACCTTGTCTTTCGAATGTAAATGCCTCGACCTGTGCTCTTAGTTTTTGCAATTCTTCAGAGCGCCCTTTTTCAATTTCTTTGATGCTTGTTATTGTGCGTTTGTTTTCGGCTATTGTCTCGAGGTCATTTTTACGAAGCAGATAGACAATAGCAGTCTGGATATTTTTATATTTTGATTTAGATTCCAATTTTTTGCCCTCGGCCAAAAACCAGGCTATAATTTCGTTGTTTTTCCATTTAAGATTGAATCCTTTATCGTTTTAACTAAGAAGTGTGTCTTTTATTTGTAATGCTTGAATATCCATGATCTCCTGATCTACACTATCACTGTATTGTCCCTGAAAAGCCATGTTTCCCGGTTAATTCTCCCCCACCGGATTTCTACGGTCTCTGGTCTAACAATGGGTATGTCGACCCGTTCTAAAAATGTGTCTATATGTGAAATGCAAAAAGCTTTCCCTCAACACTTCTAATAAGAAAAAGGAATGAACTTACCACAGCAGTTGTAGACAGGGAAGAAGCTCAAACCTTATATCTTCAGAGAGAATCAATCTGAAATTCGCGCTGGGAAGACGTCACTCGCATAAGTAGGGAGATCACGTCGGCGGGGTCACCACTTTGTAAGGTCCAGGCACTCGGCCCAAGGAAGGTATCCAATGCTGGATGAAGGTTTCCTGCGTGTTCGGTCTTTCAGTGCGTAGAGTTATTCAATTTAGGTTAAACTCAAATCTGACTCCATTTTATTGTTTAATCTGACTCCATTTTCTTATGATCTCGAATTTAGGTTGAATGCAAATTGGGTTGTATGCCTTTTTAATTAGTATTCTTCTGACATTTGATTATTCTAGTTAACTCTTTACTTTTATATTAACTCGTTCATTCAGGTGCTCATGTTGCTAACAAGGATTCAACGTAATCTAATAGAGTCAATAATCACAGAGTAAAACAGGATAAAATCAAAGTAACAATTTATTATCAGTCAGGTAAATATGTATACTGCCAATTACATATCCAATTGAAACACATCAAATCATATCAAATTCTCAAAGATGAATCTAAAAGTAAAATATGCATACCATACCTGAAAATACATAATATGAAGTGAAGAGACACACAACACACTACGGGCTTTCTGGCTACAGAAATCGCCCTGATCCTCTTGCTGCAATCGTTTAAAATACTTCAGAGCAAGAAAACATCTCCCAAGATGAAGACAGGAACTAACAATTGGAATTTGCATTAACTCAGGTCCCAAGCCTGGGTGATTTTACAACTCAATGGGAACAGGGGTAATGGAGGGCCCTAGTAAAGGGCACTCCCATCACAGTAATCAAGATATCTCTTGACTCTTCGGATCTGTATTATCTTATAATCTACTTTTGTAAGATTGTAAGATTTGTAAGAGACATTTCCAATGGTACTAGACATGAGTGTTAGTTCACTTGCATTGACATTTTCACGTAATCATTTTGAGCAGACTGAGTAGAAGGAAGAATGGGTGAAGGGATTTAAAATGAAACAAATGGCCAGAAGGGGAGGAGGTCTCCTGCTCCTACACTCTGTGGGGTGTCTCGAAGATGCCCGTGTATGTTTGTTTTGTCTGTTTCTCAGGAGATCAAAGTATCTCAGGTTCTTTCGTCCTTACAGAGTCCAAGCAACATATTAAAAAGTGCCAACAAGTGATAAATACACTGGCAGCATGCTAGAAACATACTGAAACATGTTACCAACACCTAGCTAAATGGTAAAGCATCATATTACTTAAGTGAATTAGGATGTTACTGTAATTCAGGCATACAGTGTCCAATATGCCTTGATAAGAGTCCTGTCCTGAACACATCAACATGCCGTATTCGATGATAGTGCCACCTGCTGGCAACAGGAAGTGGCATTTTTAAAACTGTTATGGACGCCTTGCAAAATAATAAAAGCATCAACAAGTGTTAAATAGGCTGGCAACCTTCTAGAAGCATACTAAAACATGCTAGCAACACTTAGCTAAGTGCTAAAGCATGCTACTGATTCAATGAAAAAGGAAGATGCTGTAACAAAGGCAAGCAATGTCCCATCTGCCCCAAACTTCACACGTTTGAAAAGGGCCCTGTCCTAAATAAATCAACATGCCCATATTCGGTTATAGTCATAGCGCCACCTGCTGGCAACAGGAAGTGTCATTTTTAACACTATTATGCACTATTTGCAACACAGTAAAATGTGCCATTGTGTGCTAATCATTCTAGAAATATTTTCAAACATTCTAGCAACACTTAGTATGTGCAAAATGATGCTATTGATACTATAAAACAGGAAGTTGTTGTAACTCATGCATGCAATTCCCCATCTGACCAAAACATTACATGTTTTATAAGAGTACTGGCCTGGACACAACTAAAGGCCAATATTCAATTATAAGTATAGCGCCGCCTGTCGGCAACAGTAAATGACTTATTTTATACTAACTTAAACATGACTTGTCTGATCTGCCCAAAACTTTGCATGTTTGGTAAGAGTCCTGGTCTGAAGACATTTACATGTCAATGCAATATTCAGTTTTAATAATAGCACCACCTGTTGGCAGCAGGAAATGTGGCACAGATATTTACTATTTTATAAGCATATGACCCTACATTCACTATTCTTCCTATGGGCACCGGGTGGTGGTGAGCCCGAGTGCGAGGGCCCTTTTATCTCTGCTTGCAGCTTTAATTTCATTTAAATCTTTTCTGTCTATACTTTTGCTATACAACATGCATTTTACAATATTGTACAATATGCAGTATGTCAATCTTCAATACCACTGTCCGTACACTTTATTTATCAGCAGTTTAAACAAATGCACTAAATAATATGTCAGTTGAAATGGTGAAATGGTGCAGTAAAACATGTGCAATAATATTAATATGTCAACTGTGCAATACCAATACCAATACCAATTGGTATGTGCAATACCAATACCAATACTGTCCATGGTTTTTACTATGGACTAAGATGCGTCTGCTGCTCCTGTTCTCGCTTGGTCTGTTTGGTCTATTCCTGCTTACACCCTGCCTTGCATTGCTGACCTATGATCGTCAATCCACTATTGGACTCCCGCACTACCGTCCTTGAAGCCTGCAAAGCTGAGCCTGCTTACTTCACTTTCGAGTCCTGTGGATCTCTGCCGCCGGAGATACGAAACTGTACCTGCCGCTGGCACTTGGTTCCCAAGTGAAGGAAACGGAAAAGAAAACGTGGCAAACGAGCAGGTCTCTCAGTCAGATGGAAACTTCACTTAAGGACCAGTTGCGCTTCTAACGCCCCGCCCTCTGTGCTGTCCTCGGCCGGATGACGGCAAATCGGACCCTTTGCGCTGGTCCATCGCTGTTTACGCGTTCCCGCTGCCTTCGCTATATCCTCCCGGACTATCCTCTGGATCATCATCCTGTGCCTTCCTCTATTGGGGTTGGCGGACGACAAACGGGGGTTCACTTTGGAAATCTCTGCGCCGTACGCAGAGTCCCGGCTTCTCGATGCAATTCGATCCCTCCGCCAAAGATGGCTGTGATAAACGCCCGCTCCCTGGCAAATAAGACATTCCTGCTAAACGACTTTTTCCTCACTCATAATCTGGATTTTCTATTTATCACCGAATCATGGACTCAGGTAGGAGACCTCACTCCTTTTTCAGATCTGGTGCCTAGTGACTGTTCGTTCTTTAACTCTCCCCGAGTACAAGGAAGGGGGGGCGGTCTTTTGACTATTTTTAAAAACATCACTTTTCCCTCCCTGTCAGAAAATGACGTTAAAAGTTTCCTCAGCTTTGAAGCACAGATATTTCGCCTCCAATGGAATGGCCCTATCATGATAGCTGTGATTTACCGCCCTCCACATATGGTCCAAAACTTTATCCTTGAACTTACAGAGCTATTAGGGTTTTTAACAACAAACTGTGACCGTTTTATTTCTGTTAGGCGATTTCAACGTCCATGTCTGTTGCCCTCTTAATCCCCTTTCAAAGGAGTTTTAACGTTGATAGACTCTTTTAATCTCCAACAATGGGTAAATGAGCCCACCCATCAACAGGGGGCACATATTGGACCTTGTTGCTCTCCTTATGGGCTATTGGTCTCAGAGCTCTCTGTATCAGACTATTTGATCTCATTACATGACTTTTGAACCAGTCTCATTACAAGTACTTTCTGAAGTCATTAATGCCCTAAAACCCTCACTGTTGTCCTTATGACGAGATACATCCTCGTTACCTCAAACTGATCACAGAGTCAGTTTGCCCTACATTACTCATTTTTAATAAACAGGTCCTTAGCTAC
>NW_020529056.1:0-39932 GCF_003368295.1 Carassius auratus
GGAAAACAAAACCGGTCATTAAGGGTGCTTTCACACTAGCACTTTTGGTGCGCACCCGGGGTCAATTGGCGTCAGAAATTGGTTCGTTTGGATGATGTGAACGCTGTCTTCTGTACTCGGATGCGCACCCGTGAACTGTACCCGAGTCCGCTTAGAAACGGTGGTCTGGGGTACACTTCATGTGAACTCTGGTACGGTTCACTGCTCATGTGAATGCAATCATACAAATCGACAATCGCGAAGTGACAACGCTTTTAATGACAAATTATTTGATGAAAATGTGTGTTTGTGTGTTTCACTCACTTTCCTGATGAGCGTGACTGACACGCTGCAAGCAGAGAGCTGTACATCTCATTTATGTTCACCTTCAACGTTCTTTAGAGCATTTCAGTACATTCGTAAGACAGACGCAAGTGCCGTTATGTACTGAAGCTTTATCAACAAAACGAACAGTTCAAAAACGTAATACATAAAAGTGCAGAGGGTAATGTTATGCATTTGCCGCCCTCTCCTGCGCTGTCGTTACCAAGCAACGGGGTAAACAGCTGCTGGCTTGATGACCCAAGCGAACCACGGTTCGAACTCAAATATTATAATATGAACACGGTCCAGCGGCGGCAGGGGGAGGGGGGAGCAACCGGACTCGGGTTCGGACCAGGCAAGTGAACCAAGTGTGAAAGCACCCTAAAACTTGGCCTGAGGCGTCTCTCTCTCTCAGCTGCAGGACTGCTTTGAACAAACAGACTGGGAGTTATTTGAACATCAGGACCTGGAACAATACACAGAATCTGTTTTGTTCTACATTAAAAACTGCATGGAAAATGTCACGGTCAACAAAAAAATTTGGGTGTTTCCCAACCAGAAACCCTGGATGACATGTGAAGTGCAGTCATTACTTAAAGAATGCGACTCCGCCTTCAGGTCTGGTGACAAAGCTTTGTACAGTACTGCTAGATACAACTTAAAGAGAGGCATCAATCTTGACAAAAAAAAAATATTATAAAAGAAAAATTGAGGACCACCTCACAGACAAAAATCCAAGAAGAGTGTGGCAGGGCATTCAGAGCATTCCAATTATAATAACAATAACCACAGCACCGTTAACCGTAAGACCTCACTGGCTGAGGAATTTACTAATTCTTTGCCTGCTTTGAGGTTTACAACAAACTCAACACCTTCACCAACCTCTGGCACCTGCCATCTCACCCAACAGGAATATGAGGCGGGACCAGGGTTTCTGCAGGGTTTAATCAGTCAAATTTAAGACTTTTTAAGACCTTTTTATGACAATTAGGATTTGAATTTATGACCTACACGAATTACGCTAAATAACTTCAGTCATTCAAATTCCTTTCAAAAGTCTTTTTTTATTGTTGACTTTCATTGAAAGCAACACGTTTTATTATTTAAAGAGTTATTCTATTATTTCTTAAGATTAAGAAACTGAAGCCTTCGCTTCCGTAGTATCAAGAATTCAGGAACATTAAACAATTGTAACATTGTTAATTAACAATTATTTTATGGCATTACTTTCCAAAATAACAAGTGTTATTGGTGTTTGGTCACAGTATTCAACACCCACAGCCAGTGCCGTAGCTGGGGTCAGCCTTGAAATTGTTTAATTTGTATGTTCGTTCATTTTTATTTATTTTTGCTATTTACACAATGTTTAAGTTTTTTTAAAGATAGCACTGGATAGTCTTCAATGTAAAAATGTAATATACAATCAAACCAAAATTTATTTTACAAAATTTTTTCAGACACCTGGAACATTTCTCACATTATTACAGTTTGTTTGCTATTGCTTCTAAAATGGTTATAAATATGACAAGAATTAAGAGTTAAACTCTATCAGAACAAATTCGTCTTGATAATGTCATAACTTTGATAGAACTGAACGTAATGGATTACGATCAACCAAAACTACAGATAACTATCATTATGATAATATTTACACAACTATCAATATTTTGTTGACCAATTACCAAGCAATGCTTCATTTTGTTCAGACTGTGGTGTGAAAAGGTTGCATTATCAATTCAGAAAAAAAAAACACACAAGCAATGCATGGTGCTTTATAAGGTGCTGAATAATTTGTTCCCAATTTTATATATAGATATATAGATAAAACATTTATATTTATCTATTTCACTAGTACTTCACTGTATGAAGATTCTTTGGGTATAATATGTCACAGTTTACTTATACTCTCTTACATAAATGTATGTCCAGTACCTACTAGTAAAATATGTATATCAAAAATTATATCTGAAGTCTGGGTAATTTTTGGTTTGACTGTGCATAAATTCTTTTTAAAACTACAAAGTATTGCAGTCCAGAGCAGTGCAGTGAGTGATTTTTCTTTCATTTTCTTGAAATAACAGTACTGCAGCTAGTAGCTAAATTTGGCGTGGTCACTTTAAGAGACGATGAACGCTTCTTTTTCCTCAACTGTTTACTTTCTCTTAAGAAATAACTGACAAATAACTGAAAAGATTTGCTCTTGTGCAGTATTTGTCTGCACAAGAGCAAAAAGAAGCAAATTCGGTGTGAGTTACAAGCATTTTGAGACGCCTTTCTCTGCGTGAGTCCTGAACACCAGAACACCGCAATACTGAATTTCTCTCTTTCACATCCTTTTGTTTGTTCAAAATTGCGATTAGTATTTGTTCGTTCATGTGCAGGAGGCACTGTCCGTGATACGCGGCTCTCTCTCTCTCTCTCTCCGCACCGAACAAAGCGCGCGAGTAACCAGCTACTCGGTTCAGCTTTTCCGCGTCTTGTGTTTAGATGCTTGATACGATTGTTAGCGACGGGCTTGAGTCTTCGAGCCATAGATTGTTAAAGGTACATTTTCCCATTGTGATAGCCAGGATGATTTAAATGATTTATGACTTTTTATGACTTTATGGCCCGCGGATACCCTATGGGACACATGCTCAACTGTAAACACAAGGAAATGCTGCTGGTCCAGATGGAGTAACTGGCAAAGTACTCAAAGCCTGTGCGAACCAGCTTGCTGGAGTCTTTACAAAGATCTTTAACCTTACACTGACATCAACCATCATACCACTTTGCTTAAAATCAGCCACTATGTTCCTAAAAAAAGCAGTCACCAGCAGCTTAAATGATTAAAGACCAGTTGTACTAACACTGCACTAATTATCCCAGATATTCTAATCAGCAAATTATATGCACTTGGCCTCTCCCCCTCCATCTTCATATGGATAAAGGACTTCCTCACAAACTGTTAAGCTCGGCTCCCACCTCTCCTCCACCATCACGCTCAGCACCGGCTCTCCACAAGGCTGTGTATTGAGCCCTCTACTCTACTCCTTGTACACATATGACTGTACTCCCACCAACACCATCATCAAATTTGCAGATGATACCACAGTGATTGAACTCATCTAAGGAGATGATGTATCAACCTACAGAGAAGAAGTCTAGAGTGGTGCTCTGTAAACAACTTGTCCCTGAACACCATTAAGACAAAAGAGCTCATTCTGGAATTCAGGAGGCGTCACACTGAACCAGCCCCACTCTACATCAATGGGAAATGTTCGAAAGGGTCCTCACCTTCAAATTCTTGGGAGTACACATATCCAGCAACATGTCTTGGTCTGCTAACACCTCAGCAACCATCAAAAAGGCACATCAATGACTTTACTTCCTCAGAGTGCTCAGGAAGAACAACCTATAGAGTGGAAGCTGCTGGTGTCCTTTTACCGCTCCACCATAGAGTGTTTGTTAGTGTACTGCATTTAATGTTGTACTCCAGCTGCACTGCAGCAGACAAGAAAGCCCTCCAGAGAATAATCAACACAGCCCAATGAATCACAGGCTGCTCACCACTGTATTGGTTCTGTCTCGCTCTCCTCTCCACCTGGTGCCGTTGTCCTGTGGCTGCTTTCGCATCAACCAAGTGGATGCGGCACACTGGCTTCAGGAGAGACCCCTTACATCAGGGGTAACCAACCCTGCTCCTGTCGATCGACTGTCCTGCAAAGTTTAACTCCAACCCTAATCAAACATGATTGTAAAGTGCTTTGGGTGTACAACAATATACAATAAAGCGCTATATAAATGCATCATTCATTCATATGAATGATAAAAGGAGTAGAAAACATTGCTCACTTCCATTATCTCTCAAGAGTCAAAAACATCATCAAGGACACATCCCATCCAGGACACCACCCGTTTAATCTTCTGCCCTCAGGCAGGTGGGACAGATCCTTAAGAGCAAAATCAACTCACTTACAGAACAGTTTCTTTCCAGTTGCTATCAGTACTTTAAAATCATAAATGCACTAATGCCAAGTACTATTCCAACCACGTTATTCTTTTAACTACAGTCACTTATTAGGGCCCGAGCACTGCAGTGCGAGGACCCTATTGGAATTGCTCCATTTATTATTCTTCTTCTGCGTAATGAATCGCATTTATGAGGGCCTAAACATGCTCCAAAACTCACGAAACTTTGCACACGCATCAGGACTGGCAAAACTTTACATCTGATATAGGTTTCAGAAGTGAGTGTGGCAAAATGGCTCGATAGCGCCACCTGTTAAATTTCAACGGAGTGCGCCTCGAGCTGTGTTTCATGTACTTTCATGAAAATCGGTGCACACATGTAACACACCATTACCTACAAAAAAGTCTCTTGGTACCAAATCCAAAACCCAACAGGAAGTAAGTTATTTTGAATTTCCTGTATGATTTTTGTGCCATCTTTTAGCAGAACTTCACTTGCGTTAGCATTCCCATTGACTCCCATTCATTTTGCGAATAACTTTACATCCGAGGCGTTTAAAGACTCTGTTTGTCCATTATTTATTTCTAAAGATACACGACAATGTATAAAGGGCTCCATTACCTTCTATGTTACATTTTGGCCCCGTATAAACAGTTTTTGTAAAAAATAGGCTAACGATTGCGTCATAACCACTCGGCTCTCTGTCGCATTACCGTACAGACAGGTGGAGAAGCTCGCAGGCAATTAACTTAATATGGCGTACTGGCGTTACATTTTAAAATACTATACAAAATAATTAATCAGAATACTTACTCCTGCTCACTCACGACAAAGAACTCCCCGCTCAAGCTCGCCGTCTCTGCAAGATTAACGATGGCAGTTTGCACGCACAGCCACTTAGAAGATTTACATCTGTCAGACAGGTTGCTGACGTCGTCAAGCTTCGTTTGAGTCTGCGCGTCAGAAACGGAAGTGCTAAAAAACGCTAAAACTGGGCTTCATTTGTCTCAATTGAGTTCCAGTGGGGTCGCTGTGTCCATTTCTTTTACTGTCTATGGATCTTCCCCAAACTTCACACATGTGATAGGTGTTCTGTTCTGAAAAAACACCCATGACCAAATTCAGTTATAGTCATAGCACCACCTGCTGGTAAAATGAAGTGACAAGGTTAACACTGTTATGGACTCCTAGGAACATATTAAAAAGCATCAGCAAGTGTTAAATAGGCTGGCAACATACTAGATACATACTAATACATGCTAGCAACACTTAGCTTAGTGCTAAAGCATGCTAATAATGTAGTGAAAAAGGAAGTTGCTGTAACTCAGGCAAGCAATTTCCGATTTTTCCCAAACTTTACTTGTGTGATATGTGTTCTTTTCCAAACAAACACCCATGACCAAATTCAGTCATAGTCTTAGCGCCACTTGCTTGTAACAGGAAATGACAATGTTAACACTGTTATGGACTCCTAGGAACAAATTAAAAAGTGTCAAAAAGTGTTAAATAGGCTGGCAACATGCTAAAAACATAATAAACATGCTAGTAACACTTAGCTAAGTGTTAAAGCATTCAACTAAGTCAGTGAAAAACGAAGTTGCTGTAAAAAAAGGCAAGCAATGTCCGATCTTCCCCAAACTTCACACGTGTGATAGGTGTTCTGTCCTGAACAAACACCCATGACCAAATTCAGTTATAGTCATAGTGCCACCTGCTGGTAACAGGAAGTGACAATGTTAACACTGTTTTGGGACTCCTAGGGACAAATTAAAATGTGTCAAAAAGAGTTAAATAGGCTGGCAACCATACTAGAAACATAATAAAGACTTGCTATCAACTTTAGCTAAGTGTCACAGAGTGCAACTAATGCATTGAGTAAGGAAGTTGCCTGTAACTCAGGCTATCAACGTCCGATCTGCCCCAAACTTCAGACATTTGACAAGAGTCCTGTAATGAACACATCAACATGCCCGTACTCCGTTATAGTCATAGCGCCATCTACTGGCAACATGAAGTGTCATGTGTAACACTCTTTATGGACTCCTAACATGTGTAACAATGTTATGGAGTTGTAAGGTCCAGGCACTCGGCCCAAGGAAGGTATCCGGTGCTGGATGAAGGTTTCCTGCGTGTTCGGTCTTTCAGCGCGTAGAGTTATTCAATTTAGGTTTAACTCAAATCTGACTCCATTATTTATTTAACTAACTCCATTTTCTTTATGATCTGGAATTTAGGTTGAATGCAAATTGGGTTGTATGCCTTTTTAATTAGTATTGCTTCTGACATTTGATTATCTAGTTAACTCTTTACTTTTATATTAACTCGTTCATTTCAGGTGCTCATGGTTGCTAACAGAGATTCAACGCAATCTACTAGAGTCAATAATCAAGAGTAAAACAGGATAAAATCAAATGTAACAATTTATTATCAGTCAGGTAAATATGTATTCTGCAATTACATATCCAATTGAAACACATCAAATCATATCAAATTCTCAAAGATGAATCTAAAAGTAAATATGCATACCTGACCTTAGAAAATACATAGTATGAAGTGAAGAGACACACAACACACTACGGCTTTTCTGGCTACAGAAATCGCCCTGATCCTCTTGCTGTACAATCGTTTAAATACTTTCAGAGCAAGAAAACATCTCCCGAGATGAAGACAGGAATTAACAATTGGAATTTGCCATTAACTCAGGTCCCAAGCCTGGGTGATTTTACAACTCAATGGGAACAGGGGGTAATTTACATGGAGGACCCTAGGAAAGGGCACTCCCCATCACAGTAATCAAGATATCTCTTGACTCTTCGGATCTGTATTATCTTATAATCTACTTTTGCATCTTAGTGCCATTCAATGACTGAATTCTGATCAGCTTAATGTCATCACCCATCATCACCCCCAACATTCATCTCCCGCATTTCAGGTTATGTAACATTCCTGTTGTCCTGTCTTGGTGCAGAGGGACAAGACACCCCTCCTGGTATCTGTCCCTCCAAAGATTACAGTGGTCAGCCTGAGACATGGAGAACAAATACAAAGAGAACCACAGTTTAATTTTGAACTTTCATTAGTTTCATGTTCAGGCATGTGGAATTATTTTAAACTACATTCATCCTCATGTTATTGTAAGTTTTATCCAGATGTCACATGAAACGGAGTTCGGTTGGTCAGATCTGAAATCACTGCTCCTGTTTCAGTGCAGCCTGAGTCTGTAACACCTGATGCTGCTCTTGTAGTAGAGCCCTCACAGTCTGCTGTGTCATGAGCATTAGAGACCCCAGTTCTACTGGGGACATTTTCTAGATTAATTGGTGTTTTTATCACCCATGTGATCATGCATCCAATGGACCAATGTCCATGGCTTTAGTTGCTGTTGCTCTCATTACAGTCAGATCTGTGGGCAGAAATGTGTTCACCTGTTTTGGTGTTGTCTGTTTGACAATTGTTGTTTTATGGTGTTGTTCACACATGCAGATCTCTGTGGCACATAAAAAGGTATTGTATTTTACACCCCCCTCTCATTTATTTTTCAAGTCAATTTAAAAGATTAAAAGATCAAATGGTGTTTGTGGCTGTATACGACTGTGGCTTTAGTAAATGCTGTCATGCTCAAAACAAAGGAAAGGAAGTTTTACAATTGTTATGTAAATTTGGTCCCTGTTGCTGTTACATGTAATAGCCTCTAAGAGCTAGTGTGAGGTGAGATCTGGCTCAAAATACTTCCATAAAATGTTTTTATTATTGCAAGATTAGTTGCAAATTCAGAGTTTCCATTTCCAAATAATGTTAGCCATTTTCTCTGATCAGATCAAATTTTTAGTTGGTGCTCCTAAGTGAAGGATGAATTGGTTTGCTATCACTTGTGCCACACTATTGAAATGAAATCACACTTCCTCCCTTTGGCACTGTGAAGCAAATCAATCTGCCACAAGGTTTAAGTTCTCACATGTGAGGAGAGCATTTTCATTAAGACATTTATGAAATCACACTGTGGCCACATGGCTATTCTATGCTCCTCTACATGGTTTAACTGCAGCTACTGTATACAGAAAATAGCAGAGTGTACCACTCACGAGACAAACAAATTCAACACAGACACACATGCAACTTGAAATTGCGATGCAATTCCAGTATTAAAGTTATTCCAATTTTACACAAGACACATGGTCTAGAATGCATGTAGCATCTACAACCTTAAACCTAAGTGTTTACACACTTCCAGTAAAGCAGTCATGTGTTTTTTAAAGAATAAACTAAACTAAGCTATGTGTACATTTAGTAGCACAAACAACTATAATGTGTTTTCTATGCACACAATGTTTAGCACAATTATAAATTTGAAAATGCAAGCAGGATTATTGAAATTTGGATGTTTCCATATTAAACTCATTGCTATTAAACTGTTAATCCACTAGTAAGTGAAGTCAGTAGCTGAAGGCCTTGCATTAACAATGCAGTCAACTCACTAAGAGTGTTACCTGAGGTAGACTTGTTACATGTCAACCCCTGATCTTTTCCTTTAGAAAGTGATATCCTACATTTCAGAAAATAAGGTGGAGGTCTACCCCTTCCCAGTGACCAGCATTTTTCCTCTGTATGGCCTATTTTCCGACAGGAAGAACAAAACCTGCTATCTTTGCCACAGGTTTGTTTGCTGTGTTCTCCTGAAGTTTGAGGATTTGCATGAATCTCTAATGCTTTCTTTCCGCCTTGCGCACTGATCCACGAATCTGCGCTATTATGGTGCTGCATCTCCTTAAGAACTGAAATCAGCACACTATCTTGAGCAGTGGCACAGGCTTCCTCTGAACTAAAAGTTCTAGATTCATCACAGCAAGTCACCTCCTCCAAGAAGTGGACATGCTTCTCAGTCCCATTGCTTTTAGAATAATTCCCTTCTGTCATCCACTGTGCAGATGCAATGGTTTGGGGCTTTGATTTCCATCTGTTTTCTATCCTTGAACCCCAATCTACAATCGCTCTGAATGTGTTTTCGGCTGAATCTGTTCCTTTTAACACAGCATTTTGGACTGGAGTGCCAGCATTGTTCTTTATGAGTTGTAACAATGGTTCGTGATCACGGCTTGCATTTTCTAGACCAATATTGTTTGTATGTCGTCCACAGACGTTCAGCGAATGTTTCAAACGGTTCATTGCTTTCCTGCTTAATTTGTAGTATCCTGCTCCAATCTGCGCTTGTTGGACCCCTTATATCTAGCAATGCCTGTTTTAATTGTTCAAAGATACTTTCGTCAGTTTCGTTATTGTTTCGCTTGATTATGTCTCCAGATTTCATTTGAGGGGTTAATTTAGATCGGAGTTCTTCAGGAATGGTTAAGAGTGCGATTTGCCATACATCCCTAGTTTCCAATTTATACACTGTGGCTTTGTAGCATCAGTGTTTCCCAATAGGGTTGGAATGGCCCTCTTCTGGGCATCATTCCCACGATCTGTTTGTGTGTTGTACACTCTTCGCATGTTAATGGGCGGCTAATCAAGGTTATTTCATCGTTTGTATTTGTTATGGTTTTGAGTACAGCAATTTTAACTGATTTGGAGGGTTTTTCGCTGGATTTTGCTCTGGTTTTAATCGGACTTCGCTGATCTTGTTCTCCGTGTCTCTGAACGGGATCTCAGTTTCTCTGAGAATCTAACGTGACAACATAATCATCATCATCATCACTATCGCTGTTTCTATCATAATCAAGGTTTCATGCAGTGCCGCTTGCTTAACTGCAGCCACTGGGAAGCCTGCATTATTACAGAAGTCTTCAAGAGCTGATATATAACTATTGCTGGTTTGGAGTTTCTTTTGAAGCTCTTAGATTTTCCTTGACATCATCTCACTCTGTCTTGTCCAACCTTGTCTTTCGAATGTAAATGCCTCGACCTGTGCTCTTAGTTTTTGCAATTCTTCAGAGCGCCCTTTTTCAATTTCTTTGATGCTTGTTATTGTGCGTTTGTTTTCGGCTATTGTCTCGAGGTCATTTTTACGAAGCAGATAGACAATAGCAGTCTGGATATTTTTATATTTTGATTTAGATTCCAATTTTTTGCCCTCGGCCAAAAACCAGGCTATAATTTCGTTGTTTTTCCATTTAAGATTGAATCCTTTATCGTTTTAACTAAGAAGTGTGTCTTTTATTTGTAATGCTTGAATATCCATGATCTCCTGATCTACACTATCACTGTATTGTCCCTGAAAAGCCATGTTTCCCGGTTAATTCTCCCCCCACCGGATTTCTACGGTCTCTGGTCTAACAATGGGTATGTCGACCCGTTCTAAAAATGTGTCTATATGTGAAATGCAAAAAGCTTTCCCTCAACACTTCTAATAAGAAAAAGGAATGAACTTACCACAGCAGTTGTAGACAGGGAAGAAGCTCAAACCTTATATCTTCAGAGAGAATCAATCTGAAATTCGCGCTGGGAAGACGTCACTCGCATAAGTAGGGAGATCACGTCGGCGGGGTCACCACTTTGTAAGGTCCAGGCACTCGGCCCAAGGAAGGTATCCAATGCTGGATGAAGGTTTCCTGCGTGTTCGGTCTTTCAGTGCGTAGAGTTATTCAATTTAGGTTAAACTCAAATCTGACTCCATTTTATTGTTTAATCTGACTCCATTTTCTTATGATCTCGAATTTAGGTTGAATGCAAATTGGGTTGTATGCCTTTTTAATTAGTATTCTTCTGACATTTGATTATTCTAGTTAACTCTTTACTTTTATATTAACTCGTTCATTCAGGTGCTCATGTTGCTAACAAGGATTCAACGTAATCTAATAGAGTCAATAATCACAGAGTAAAACAGGATAAAATCAAAGTAACAATTTATTATCAGTCAGGTAAATATGTATACTGCCAATTACATATCCAATTGAAACACATCAAATCATATCAAATTCTCAAAGATGAATCTAAAAGTAAAATATGCATACCATACCTGAAAATACATAATATGAAGTGAAGAGACACACAACACACTACGGGCTTTCTGGCTACAGAAATCGCCCTGATCCTCTTGCTGCAATCGTTTAAAATACTTCAGAGCAAGAAAACATCTCCCAAGATGAAGACAGGAACTAACAATTGGAATTTGCATTAACTCAGGTCCCAAGCCTGGGTGATTTTACAACTCAATGGGAACAGGGGTAATGGAGGGCCCTAGTAAAGGGCACTCCCATCACAGTAATCAAGATATCTCTTGACTCTTCGGATCTGTATTATCTTATAATCTACTTTTGTAAGATTGTAAGATTTGTAAGAGACATTTCCAATGGTACTAGACATGAGTGTTAGTTCACTTGCATTGACATTTTCACGTAATCATTTTGAGCAGACTGAGTAGAAGGAAGAATGGGTGAAGGGATTTAAAATGAAACAAATGGCCAGAAGGGGAGGAGGTCTCCTGCTCCTACACTCTGTGGGGTGTCTCGAAGATGCCCGTGTATGTTTGTTTTGTCTGTTTCTCAGGAGATCAAAGTATCTCAGGTTCTTTCGTCCTTACAGAGTCCAAGCAACATATTAAAAAGTGCCAACAAGTGATAAATACACTGGCAGCATGCTAGAAACATACTGAAACATGTTACCAACACCTAGCTAAATGGTAAAGCATCATATTACTTAAGTGAATTAGGATGTTACTGTAATTCAGGCATACAGTGTCCAATATGCCTTGATAAGAGTCCTGTCCTGAACACATCAACATGCCGTATTCGATGATAGTGCCACCTGCTGGCAACAGGAAGTGGCATTTTTAAAACTGTTATGGACGCCTTGCAAAATAATAAAAGCATCAACAAGTGTTAAATAGGCTGGCAACCTTCTAGAAGCATACTAAAACATGCTAGCAACACTTAGCTAAGTGCTAAAGCATGCTACTGATTCAATGAAAAAGGAAGATGCTGTAACAAAGGCAAGCAATGTCCCATCTGCCCCAAACTTCACACGTTTGAAAAGGGCCCTGTCCTAAATAAATCAACATGCCCATATTCGGTTATAGTCATAGCGCCACCTGCTGGCAACAGGAAGTGTCATTTTTAACACTATTATGCACTATTTGCAACACAGTAAAATGTGCCATTGTGTGCTAATCATTCTAGAAATATTTTCAAACATTCTAGCAACACTTAGTATGTGCAAAATGATGCTATTGATACTATAAAACAGGAAGTTGTTGTAACTCATGCATGCAATTCCCCATCTGACCAAAACATTACATGTTTTATAAGAGTACTGGCCTGGACACAACTAAAGGCCAATATTCAATTATAAGTATAGCGCCGCCTGTCGGCAACAGTAAATGACTTATTTTATACTAACTTAAACATGACTTGTCTGATCTGCCCAAAACTTTGCATGTTTGGTAAGAGTCCTGGTCTGAAGACATTTACATGTCAATGCAATATTCAGTTTTAATAATAGCACCACCTGTTGGCAGCAGGAAATGTGGCACAGATATTTACTATTTTATAAGCATATGACCCTACATTCACTATTCTTCCTATGGGCACCGGGTGGTGGTGAGCCCGAGTGCGAGGGCCCTTTTATCTCTGCTTGCAGCTTTAATTTCATTTAAATCTTTTCTGTCTATACTTTTGCTATACAACATGCATTTTACAATATTGTACAATATGCAGTATGTCAATCTTCAATACCACTGTCCGTACACTTTATTTATCAGCAGTTTAAACAAATGCACTAAATAATATGTCAGTTGAAATGGTGAAATGGTGCAGTAAAACATGTGCAATAATATTAATATGTCAACTGTGCAATACCAATACCAATACCAATTGGTATGTGCAATACCAATACCAATACTGTCCATGGTTTTTACTATGGACTAAGATGCGTCTGCTGCTCCTGTTCTCGCTTGGTCTGTTTGGTCTATTCCTGCTTACACCCTGCCTTGCATTGCTGACCTATGATCGTCAATCACTATTGGACTCCCGCACTACCGTCCTTGAAGCCTGCAAAGCTGAGCCTGCTTACTTCACTTTCGAGTCCTGTGGATCTCTGCCGCCGGAGATACGAAACTGTACCTGCCGCTGGCACTTGGTTCCCAAGTGAAGGAAACGGAAAAGAAAACGTGGCAAACGAGCAGGTCTCTCAGTCAGATGGAAACTTCACTTAAGGACCAGTTGCGCTTCTAACGCCCCGCCCTCTGTGCTGTCCTCGGCCGGGATGACGGCAAATCGGACCCTTTGCGCTGGTCCATCGCTGTTTACGCGTTCCCGCTGCCTTCGCTATATCCTCCCGGACTATCCTCTGGATCATCATCCTGTGCCTTCCTCTATTGGGGTTGGCGGACGACAAACGGGGGTTCACTTTGGAAATCTCTGCGCCGTACGCAGAGTCCCGGCTTCTCGATGCAATTCGATCCCTCCGCCAAAGATGGCTGTGATAAACGCCCGCTCCCTGGCAAATAAGACATTCCTGCTAAACGACTTTTTCCTCACTCATAATCTGGATTTTCTATTTATCACCGAATCATGGACTCAGGTAGGAGACCTCACTCCTTTTTCAGATCTGGTGCCTAGTGACTGTTCGTTCTTTAACTCTCCCCGAGTACAAGGAAGGGGGGGCGGTCTTTTGACTATTTTAAAAACATCACTTTTCCCTCCCTGTCAGAAAATGACGTTAAAAGTTTTCCTCAGCTTTGAAGCACAGATATTTCGCCTCCAATGGAATGGCCCTATCATGATAGCTGTGATTTACCGCCCTCCACATATGGTCCAAAACTTTATCCTTGAACTTACAGAGCTATTAGGGTTTTTAACAACAAACTGTGACCGTTTTATTCTGTTAGGCGATTTCAACGTCCATGTCTGTTGCCCTCTTAATCCCCTTTCAAAGGAGTTTTTAACGTTGATAGACTCTTTTAATCTCCAACAATGGGTAAATGAGCCCACCCATCAACAGGGGCACATATTGGACCTTGTGCTCTCCTATGGGCTATTGGTCTCAGAGCTCTCTGTATCAGACTATTTGATCTCATTACATACTTTTGAACCAGTCTCATTACAAGTACTTTCTGAAGTCATTAATGCCCTAAAACCCTCACTGTGTCCTTATGACGAGATACATCCTCGTTACCTCAAACTGATCACAGAGTCAGTTTGCCCTACATTACTCATTTTTATAAACAGGTCCTTAGCTACTGGTATGGTTCCTACCGCTCTGAAACGGGCAGTTGTCACCCCTCTCCTCAAAAAACCTTTATTGGACACGTCGGTGTTAAATAATTTTCAGCCAATTTCTGTGTTCCCATTTATTTGTAAGGTGTTAGAAAAGCTGGTCTTAACTCAACTTCAGTTATTTCTCAGCACTAACCACATTTCTGAACGCTTTCAGTCTGGCTTTAAACCTCTCCATAGCACTGAATCAGCTTTACTGAGAGCTTTTAATGATATTTTAGTTACCACTGATTCAGGGGACTCCTTAATTTTAGTTCTCCTAGACTTAACAGCTGCCTTCGACACCATTGATCATCAGGTGCTTCTATGGAGACTAAAATCCCTAGTGGGGTTAAATGGTTATGTCCTGGAGTGGTTTAAATCATACTTAACTGACCGCTACTACTCAATAAAAATTGGAAACTACTCCTCCTCTGCTGCGCGTCTCGAATTTGGCCTTCCTCAGGGTTCAATCTTATCCCCTCTGCTTTTCTCCCTCTAATGTTGCCGCTAGGATCGATTATCAGAAAGCATGGAGTTCAATATCATCTCTATGCTGACGATACCCAAATCTACCTTCTTATAAAAAGAGACAATCCCCTTTCTGTCACCTCGCTATTTTCCTGCCTTGACGAGATTAAAATCTGGCTGGCAAATAATTTTCTATCCCTTAACAATTCAAAGACAGAGGTTATTGTGTTTAACTCCTCAAATGTCTCCAAAATTGATACATCTATTCTAGATGACCTGGCAGTTCACCAAACAAAGTGTGCTAAAAATCTCGGTGTCTTGTTGGACTGTCAGCTCACTCTAGACAAATACATCTCCTCAGTAGTTGCGTCTAGCTTTTTCCAGCTCCGTCAGTTATCAAAAATCAAACACGCATTGCCTGTTAGCTCGCTCGAGACAGTAGTCCACGCCTTTATTGTTTCACGGCTGGACTACTGTAATTCTTTATATAGCGGCATTTCAAAAATACAATTAGATAGAATTAAATTAGTCCAAAATGCTGCTGCGAAATTTCTAAAAAATGGCCGTAAATATGACCACTCCACCCCTCTACTCCGAGCCCTTCTCTGGTTACCGATTCAGTACCGTGTAAATTTTTAAATAATTTTATTCGTCTACAAATGTGTGCACGATCTGGCTCCAAACTATCTATCTGAACTCATCTCGCCATACAACCCTACTCGAGAGCTCCGCTCTGGAAATCAAAAGCTGCTCAAGATCCCCTCATCCAGACTCAAACGCAGAGAGGACAGAGCATTCTCTATCGCAGGCCCGAGATTGTGGAACAACCTTCCAAGCCACATCAGAACTGCTCCTTCACTAGATATCTTTAAATCTCTCTTAAAAACCCACCTGTTCTCCCTTGCCTTTTTGGATTGACAGGGATAGTTTTTAGTACGTTCATCAACTGAACGAGAGCAGCAGCAGCAACGACTCGCTCCGAGCGGGGCTCGAACCCGGGTCTCCGATGGGAGGCGGACGCACTAACAAGGAGGCAGAGATATTTGAAGCAGTTTTATTCACCGCCTGTGGTTCCAACACACGATCGTGACCCTTTTTCGTTGGGATTGCATCATCCTTAAGAAATAAACGATACGCAAATCCGTCGTCAAACAGGACATTGTTTGTAAAACAAGCATTTTCGAAATGCAGGTGTGGCATAATGAGCTGAAAGCCCACACGCAGTTTACGTGACGTCATTAATTTGCGCTGGCATATAGGCTCCTTGCGCGTCTTTTGTGAACGCTCGCCTGTTTGCTTTACGCTGCACGCTGCTGTGACCATTCTCAGCGTGTTCTCTGTGAACAACAATTTCCTATTTGCGTTTCATTACAATTGGCTTCATTCGGATGACTGTTGTGCGGGCATCTGTGGACTTCAGTTCGTGATTTGGTGGGAGAATGACGACTGTATCAAACTATTGAGGGAATATCCTTTTGGGTGCCTGGCCTCGCAGCTACGGAGAACTACAGTTCGTGCAGTGTCACCGCTGTTTTGTTTATAGACAATCTGATACTGCTGTAATACAAGGAGCTGCGGCCTTTTTGGCTTCGGAAATTGATCGTTTCCCTCCTATCTTTGGTGGTGGTGTCTACAACGTGTGCTGTGACCGATTATTTCACTGGGGCTCTTTGTGCTGTGGGAGTGAGTGTGCAGTGTGAGGGGAACATACACATCTCTCGTGAGGCCGCAGCTTCCTTTTTGTGAACATTGCATTTGTGGTTTGTCATTTGTCTGTGCATGGTTTTTATTATAAATTATAATAAACTTTTGGTAATTTTGTATAGATACCTGTGTCTCCATGTTGTTCTGTCTTTAGTGGGGAACCTGTGTGCGGGTATATTATTCCCTGGGTGAAATTCCCAGGGTGGCGTAGTCTAAACTAAATTCTATAACATCTATTGTGCCCTTTGTCCCTGTGGTTGCCACATATTTGGCGTAGTCGGCAGGATCTGCTTATTATTTTGACAGGATTTTGGAGACATGGGTATTTATTTTGTTTTCTTGTGATTGTATGCATTTTGACAAAACAGCGGTGTCATAAACTGTTTCTCTCTAACATCCCTACGTTTAGGTTTATGTATTTAATTCATAATTCTTTTCTCAATTAAAATTATTAGATATGGATGTTGAGTTGCAGGAGCTGCGGGACCTGGTGGCCCAATTGAGGAGTGAGAACGAAAGGCTACAGGGACAGCAACCTTCAGTAAGTGCCATTAGTGATGCGCAGGGTAGTAACGCAGCAACATCTAGGCCTTTAGAGGCCGGTGCTGGCACTGAAGCTGTTGATAGGTTTGTTTTTGTCCCCAGGGACCGTAAGTGCCCAAAGTTTAGTGGTAAATCAGGAGTGGGTATTAATGAGTGGGTTGAGGAAGCACAGGCCTGTATGCGGGTCCGTTGTCTGTCCACGGCCGATAAAGCTTTTTTCCTTTTTGATCATTTAGAGGGGGAAGCTCGAGAGGAAATTAGGCATCGTCCTGATGTAGAAAAGGGAGACCCTGATAAAATTATTGTGGCACTTCGTGACCTGTATGGTTGTTCCTTGTCGTATGTAGCACTACAAGAAGCTTTCTTCTCCCGTAGGCAACAGGAGGGGGAGACCTTGTTGGAGTTCTCCCTTGCCTTAATGAGCCTTCAGGAGAAGGTGAAGCAACAGTCACCGGCTGCGATGCCAAATGCAGGGTTTTGCTACGTGACCAGTTTGTTGAATTGTTTTAGATCCACAACATCTAGGCCTTTAGAGGCCGGTGCTGGCACTGAAGCTGTTGATAGGTTTGTTTTTGTCCCCAGGGACCGTAAGTGCCCAAAGTTTAGTGGTAAATCAGGAGTGGGTATTAATGAGTGGGTTGAGGAAGCACAGGCCTGTATGCGGGTCCGTTGTCTGTCCACGGCCAATAAAGCTTTTTTCCTTTTTGATCATTTAGAGGGGAAGCTCGAGAGGAAATTAGGCATCATCCTGATGTAGAAAAGGGAGACCCTGATAAAATTATTGTGGCACTTCGTGACCTGTATGGTTGTTCCTTGTCGTATGTAGCACTACAAGAAGCTTTCTTCTCCCGTAGGCAACAGAGGGGAGACCTTGTTGGAGTTCTCCCTTGCCTTAATGAGCCTTCAGGAGAAGGTGAAGCAACAGTCACCGGCTGCGATGCCAAATGCAGGGGTTTTGCTACGTGACCAGTTTGTTGAATTTGTTTTAGATCCAGCATTGCGCCGTGAGCTTAAACAATTGGTTCGTCGTGAGCCGTCCTGTAATTTTTACATGTGCGTAGTGAAGCGATAAGGTGGGAAAGGGAAGGGATGTTGGGAGGTGCGAGAGCTCGGAGCCAGTCCCTCCCGTTAGCGTATGGTGTCCAATATGGAATGCAGGGGCGTTCTGGGTTAGAGGGTGGAGGCTTGGTGGCCAGATCGGAATTTGATGAGTTAAAAGAGATGTTAAAACTTCAACAGGAACAGTTGGGCCAGCTTACTCAAGGGCTTGCCCAGTTACAGGGTTCTTCCTTGCAAAAGCCCTCCCCTCGCAGGGGACCTGTAATATGTAGACGATGTCAACGTGCTGGTCACTTCGCTAGAGAATGCGATGGTGACCGGGTTTCTCCGCGCCCTTGGCCTCCTTCCGCGGTAGTACCTGTATCTGGGGGAAGACAGCCCCGCCCAGCACAACAGTCGGAAACTAGTTCCCCACCGGGCTGCAGAGCCACAGTCCGGTTGGGGTGTCAATGGGCTCGGTTTTAAATCACGTTGAAAACATGCCTCTACTAATTTCGTCCTGTCCCCATCTTGTTGCCGTCTTTGGTGGGGTTTCAGTTCCCTGTTTGGTGGACACTGGTTCAATGGTGTCCACTATTACAGAGAGCTGTTTCCGTAGAGATATTGCACCAGGAGAGCAAGAAGCGCTTAAGATGTGTCATTGGTTGCAGCTGCGTGCAGCAAATGGGCTTGAGATTCCATATATTGGTTATGTAGAGTTAGACATTGAGCTGTGTGGGTGCTTGGTGGCCTAAGTGTGGGGTTCTGGTGGTCAGAGATCCTCCTGGTGGCATGGGTGACAAAGTTCCCGGTGTATTGGGGATGAATGTCTTGCGCCGATGTTACCAGGAGCTCTTTGGTCAACATGGCCCTGCATTGTTTAGTGTGCCTTTTGTTAAACAGGCCCCGAGCATTATGGTTCATGCACTTCAGTATTGCTGTCACGTTAATACTGAACCTGTAGAGGGTCGTGCTGGTAGGGTCCGAGTTCGTGGCCACCGGGCTTGCTGTATACCCGGTGGTACAGTGAAATTTGTCGCTGCTACATGCTCTGAGCACTATTCTGATTCTCCTGTGCTCTTTGAGCCACTCGAGCAGGGGTAACCTGCGGGATTATTGGCGTCTCCTGCGTTAATTCAAGTAATCCGGGGTACTGCATATGTGCCCATTGTGAACGTTGGGATTTCTGATGTCATGCTTTATCCCCGTAGCCCTTTGGGAACGTTGGATCAGGTGCTTGTGGTCAGCTTGCCCCCAGATGTGGCAGAGATTCGATCTGTTGCTGCCACTGTCCAGACTCCGGGTCCCCAGGTGGTTCTCACTATGGAGGAACAGATTAATGTTCTAGAATTGCCAGGATTATCGGAGAAGGAGGTAAGTCAAGTGAGGGCGTTGCTTCATAGATACCAGTCGGTATTCTCAGCCCATGAGGGGGATTTGGGATGCACTGGTTTGTTGGCTCATGATATTCCCCTCGTGGACGATGTTCCAGTTCGGCAGCGTTATCGCCGAATCCCGCCCTCTGAGTATGAGGTGGTTAAAGCACATATTAATCAACTGCTTGAGGCACGGGTGATTAGAGAGAGCTGTAGCCCCTACGCTTCACCGATAGTCCTGGTAAAGAAAAAGGACGGTACCCTACGCATGTGCGTAGATTACCGTCAATTAAATGCCAAAACCCGAAAAGATGCATTTCCCCTGCCTCGCATAGAGGAATCTTTAGATGCCTTGTCAGGGGCCTGCTGGATCTCAACCATGGACTTGGCTAATGGATATAACCAAGTCCCGGTAGCTGAGGGGGATCGGCCGAAGACCGCCTTTTGTACCCCATTTGGCCTATTTGAGTACAATCGTATGCCGTTTGGGCTCTGCAATGCCCCCAGTACCTTCCAGCGACTAATGCAACGCTTGTTTGGAGACCAGCAGTGCCAGTCGTTATTACTATATCTTGATGACATTGTAGTGTTCTCGTCATCAGTAGCACAACATCTGATGCGTCTAGAGGTGGTTTTGCATCGTCTGGAGGTTGAAGGGTTAAAGGCTAGGTTAGGGAAGTGTTCCTTTTTCCAGAAGGAGGTGAAATATCTGGGACATGTCATTTCGGCTGAAGGAGTGTCCACCGACCCCAGTAAAGTTGAGGCAGTGGCCCAGTGGCGAAGACCAGAGACAGTCAAGGACTTGCGTTCGTTCCTGGGTTTCGCGAGTTATTATCGTCGCTTTGTGGAGGGCTTTGCTCAATTGGCTGCCCCTCTACATCGGTTAGTGGCAGAATTTGCAGGGTCTAAATCCAGGAAGCATACGGTCGAACGCTTTGGCATGGCATGGTCCGAGCAGTGCCAACAAAGTTTTGATGGTTTGAGAGGTAGGCTTACGGCATCTCCGGTCCTGGCCTATGCTGATTTCTCGCGACCTTTTGTTCTAGAAGTAGACGCCAGCCATAGAGGACTGGGAGCGGTGCTCTCTCAGGAGCAAGGGGGCAAGGTACGACCCATCGCTTATGCGAGTCGTAGTCTACGGCCCACTGAGCGCAACATGTCAAATTATAGCTCCATGAAGCTGGAGTTTGTTGCGCTCAAGTGGGCCATGACAGAGAAATTCAGGGAATATTTGTTGGGACAGAAATGTGTAGTTTACACTGACAACAACCCCCTGAGTCACCTGAATTCTGCAAAGCTTGGTGCTACAGAGCAGCGGTGGGCCGCACAGCTTGCCTCATTTGACTTTGAGATAAAGTATAGGTCCGGCCGAAGTAATCGTAATGCTGACGCTCTATTGAGACAGGGGCCACCTGGCTGTCATGGGTTGGATCATGCACTTCCTGGGACTAGTGTACCAGAGGAGATGCTGTGTTCTGTGAGGCAGGGAGAAATAGGTCCCCACGTTCTTCAGGCAGCGATGTCCGCTCTACCGAGTTACTCTGCCAAGGAAATTAGAGTCCAGCAGCATGCTGACAGAGTCCTTGGTGAGGTATTAGAGTTTTGGGATGGTAAGATCTTTCCTAATGGGGAGGAGCGCCGAGGGCTCTCTAAGTCAGCACGGGTCTTACTCCGTCAGTGGAATAGGTTGGTAGATCGAGAAGGTGTAGTGTACCGCCGTGTTTTTCGTTCTGATGGAGGAGAAGAAATTCTTCAAATTCTTCTCCCTTCTTCCCTGCGCAGTGAAGTGTTGACCCTGTTGCATCAGGAGCATGGACATCAAGGGATAGAGCGCACTCTCGAACTGGTGAGGCAGCGCTGCTATTGGCCAAGTATGGCAGCAGAAGTGGGCCCAGTGGTGTCGAGATTGTGAGCGGTGCCAGGTTGCTAAAGATACACAACCAGCTGCTCGTAGTCATATGGGCCATCTGTTGGCATCTCGGCCCAATGAGATTCTAGCAATTGATTTCACTGTCTTGGAGGCATCTCGGACAGGGATAGAGAACGTTTTGGTGATGACAGATGTGTTTACTAAGTATACATTGGCTGTCCCAACTCGAGACCAGTGTGCTGAAACCGTTGCTAGGGTGTTAGTAGGGGAATGGTTTTATAGGTTGGGAGTCCCTGGTCGAATCCATTCTGACCAGGGCCGTAACTTTGAGTCCATCCTGGTTCAGCAGTTATGTAGATTGTACAACATCAAGAAGTCGCGCACAACGCCTTACCATCCGGCAGGTAATGGCCAATGCGAGCGATTTAATCGCACCTTGCATAATCTGTTGCGCACCCTTCCTCCCTCAAGGAAGAGGGATTGGGCGTCTTGTCTCCCGCAAGTGGTCTATTACTACAATACCACCCCCCACCAAACCACCGGTGCGTCCCCATATTTTCTTATGTTTGGGCAGGAGCCACGGCTTCCGGTGGATTTCCTGCTTGGAGGGGTCCAGGACGTCGTTGCTGGAGATGTGCATGAGTGGATTGTAGAACATCAAGCAAGGCTACAGGCTGCTTTTGAAGGGGCCAGTGCACGGTTAAAGCTTGCAGCAGATCATCGAAAGGTGAACCATGACCAGCATGTTCGGGGTGTCCCATTGACGGTTGGTCAGATGGTGTATTTGAAGGAGTGTGGTAGACGAGGACGCCATAAAATCCAAGATGTGTGGAGTCCTGTGGTCTATTATGTGGTGAAAGCACCAGAGGATAACAGTGCCGTGTACTCTATTGCATCACGGGAAGAACCCGATCGGGTTAAACATGTCCATCGTTCCCTGTTGAAAGGACGGAGTCAGGTAGTAACTCAAGAGTCGAGTCCTAGTGAGGTGTCTTCAACCCTGTTAGAGACAGTGTATGAGGAGGTAGACGAGGTGGATTGCTGGCATGTGGTCCCAAGGGAGCATCAAGAAGCAGGTGTGCCAGCCTTAGAAGGTAATGCGTTGGTTGAGTCATCCACTACTGATACAATGCCATTAGTGGCCCCAAGCGAGCCTGATCCTGATCCGGTAGAAGTGGGGGGTGGTAGTTTGGTTTCCATCTTGCCAGGGGTCATACACCCCCCTGAGCCAGATAATGGTCAGGTGAGGCCAAGACGAACAACTGCAGGACAGCACTCTAACCCTCATCACCTTCCTAGGGCATTAGGAGGTTCTGGGTCTGCTATTCGATCAGCAGCTATTTCTAGTTCAGTTTCCGTCTTTAGACCCTGGAGTTGAGTCCAACGTCGGGGCGACGTTGCAAAAGGGTGGGGTAGATTGTGGCATAATGAGCTGAAAGCCCACACGCAGTTTACGTGACGTCATTAATTTGCGCTGGCATATAGGCTCCTTGCGCGTCTTTTGTGAACGCTTGCCTGTTTGCTTTACGCTGCACGCTGCTGTGACCATTCTCAGCGTGTTCTCTGTGAAACCTCACCTGTTTGCTGCGCGCTGCTGTGACCATTTCGGACGGACAACAATTTCCTATTTGCGTTTCATTACAATTGGCTTCATTCGGATGACTGTTGTGCGGGCATCTGTGGACTTCAGTTCGTGATTTGGTGGGAGAATGACGACTGTATCAAACTATTGAGGGAATATCCTTTTGGGTGCCTGGCCTCGCAGCTACGGAGAACTACAGTTCGTGCAGTGTCACCGCTGTTTTGTTTATAGACAATCTGATACTGCTGTAATACAAGGAGCTGCGGCCTTTTTGGCTTCGGAAATTGATTGTTTCCCTCCTATCTTTGGTGGTAGTGTCTACAACGTGTGCTGTGACCGATTATTTCACTGGGGCTCTTTGTGCTGTGAGAGTGAGTGTGCAGTGTGAGGGGAACATACACATCTCTCGTGAGGCCGCAGCTTCCTTTTTGTGAACATTGCATTTGTGGTTTGTCATTTGTCTGTGCATGGTTTTTATTATAAATTATAATAAACTTTTGGTAATTTTGTATAGATACCTGTGTCTCCATGTTGTTCTGTCTTTAGTGGGGAACCTGTGTGCGGGTATATTATTCCCTGGGTGAAATTCCCAGGGTGGCGTAGTCTAAACTAAATTCTATAACATCTATTGTGCCCTTTGTCCCTGTGGTTGCCACACAGGGAATAAACAAAAACACTTGCACAACTCCGTTGATGCTCTGTAAAAATAAACTCCATCCACTGGTCCCTTAATGCTGTTTTTTTTGGTAATCTGTGCAGGGTTGTCTTGCCCTGGCAACCAAAAACACACTCCTTTTGTGACATTTTGCGATGCTCTCGCTCTGATCAGTGAAGTCTGTTGTGCTCTCATTGCTTTGCTATACGGGAGCGCGCGCTCTTCTGGCAGATGTGCCCTCAAGACCCATATAAGGAAATTCCGCTGCATCTAACGTCACACAGAGCCATACTCGAAAAAAACTTTCCGAAACTTGTGACAAACCGGAAGGAGTAGTTTTGGAACAGAAATACTCCTTCAAACATACAACTTAATTTTTGAAACTTTGTCCATGTTTATCATGGGAATCCAACTCTTTAACAGTGTAAAAAACTCAGTATGCGTGAAATAGCATTTCACCCCCCCTTTAAATTGTACTTTTGTAAAAACATACTGTGCATATCAGTGTGATGGCCAACATGCAATACTATAAATGGTCACTTTACTCAGATTGCTCAATGTGAATATATCAAAACCTGGTAGATTTTAATACTGGGACCATCTCCTCTTCATCTGTCAGTGGTGCTGGTGCAGGTTCTGCCCCCCTTTTACGAGTCTCTGCATTCTTGCTGTTAGCTGAATAGAAGTAAAATGTTTATTTCTTTGCCCTTAATTAATTACAGCGGTTGAATGATATAGATGGAGCAGGAAATAATAAGGGACACTTTTTTTCAACAAAATGTATTTTAGATGAGTTTGTAGTAGATAGTTTGTAGTCCCCGTCAATTGCATGCATCTGCTTCACAAGAGCAATGCATTCTCCATCTCAGGGTCTTGTGGCATGCAGTGGGCGGACATTCCATTCCAAAAGCAGACAATTTATACATCTTTCTACACAACATTTCTTAAATTCTCCCTTTTTGTTCTAGCCCACCAAACCAAACAGCTGAGAAAGTAAATGGATAGTATATTGGTTCCAGTGTTGGGCAAGTTACTCTGATTAATTATTTAAAAATTAATTATTATTTACATTACTTTTTTCTCAATGAAACTTATGAAATCCCAGCACAAATTCTTAATAAATATTTATTACAGCATCAACATTCACAGAACAGTTATTCTTAACTAAAGCAAGTGGCTGCTGTGTGCATGGTTTATATGGTTTGGTGGAATGCCAGCAAAGAGCACTGCATTCATAATCTCTGAAAGACATCTCAGTTCAGACATCTCACAAATCTGTTAACACACAATAGAAATATGCATAATTAATCTACATTTTCCTTACTTCAAACAAATACTTAATTTGTGGCTCATCATTAGCCTATTATTTTTAATAACAAAACATGCTAAAACAGTACGATGACAAATTCTCTTCAAACTTTTAACTTTTATTAATATAAGGAAAATGTTTTATCTGCATTGTTACACAAAAAAATTTCTTTCTTTAAAACTATAGTAGTTCATTGTTAGCCCATTAATTAAAACACATAAGCCATAAAATAGTACAATGGTACAAAATTGGCATTTAAAGATCTAAATTTTATTAACAAAAATGAATAAGATGAATATTGTCACCAAAATAAAAAAGATATTTTCCCCCTTTTAAAACAAATTGTTATTTTGTGGTTCAATGTTTTATTTTAAATGAAAACAGCAACAACGACAAACTCGCTTAGCCGAAATAAAACTTTTATTCACAAAAGGTGTGCTTCTGGATCAGTATCTTGCATCAATCTCAACGTGCGGCAAAAAAAACAATCCCTGTTATAGCCTAAATAGAAGCTCTGCATACGCTTGCACCTGTTAGTTGTTTATATTATATATGAGTTCATTTTGCTTTTGTGCAATAGATAAATCATTTATTTGTTTTAGATTTTTTATGTTTAGATACTTCTTTTTTTATTTTCCTGTGTCCTGCACACACACGAGTCTAGTCCCGCGCCGCTCTCTGTTGCATCGGGTCTCGCGGGAGCAAGTCTGTAATCCACTGCCACTTGACTTGACAGTGCGTGAGCTACATCCTCTTTACAATCTCTAGATTATAAACACGGCATTCTTTCAGCAATGTAACGCAGCAGTAATGTATAAGACTTAACTGTAACCAACAGTAACAGTTGGACTGAAAAATATAAAGCACTTTTTTATTTCATTTGTACCATTTTTCTATCATATTTATCTATGTTTGTAATTTACTTATTTTCTTAGCTGATTTATTCACCTACAAAATTACCCCAGTCATTAATTTTTTTCCCCAAATAGAGCAGTTCAAGTCATCTGGTGATTTTTTTTCCATATCGCAATATACATTGCAGAGAAAAATTATCACAATGTGTGTTGTTTTTTCCAATATCGTGCTGCTCCACTAGTAAGTTTAGTCAAGCTAATAGGCGCAGTAGCTTCTACAGCATGAGCACAAACATGTAGTCCTCCATTGTTGTTGGTGTTACATGACCTAGCGGTGTCTGACTATAGTAGAGAAGTGGGTTGATGACATCATTGTTTAACAAAATATATGGATTGGCAGTACACAAAAGCAAAAACATTTCATGATATGATGTCATTTTCAGATATATCCACTCTGGGACCTAGTTTAAAAAAAATTACTTCACTCTCCCAAAATGCTGGATCCGTCTGGACGAAACACATATACCATACAAAATATTTACATATACAACTAAATGTGTCTTCGCGTGTACGGGGCCTTATTGTGATTGTATTTTGTATGACTGTGTATAACAGATGACTTAATGGAACACTTCCCTCGTACATTTCTCTCCAGTGTGAATCCTCTCATGTCTTTTCAGACTCGATGCACCACTGAATCTCTTGTCACAGTGTGAACACTTGTAAGGTTTCTCTCCAGTGTGAGTCCTCTCATGTCTTTTCAGATTTCCTCTACGAATGAATCTCCAGTCACAGTGTGAACACTTGTAAGGTTTCTCTCCAGTGTGAATCCTCTCATGTGATTTCAGCTCTGTTGACTCATTGAATCGCTTGTCACAGTGTGAACACTTATAAGTTTTCTCTCCAGTGTGAATCCTCTCATGTCTTTTCAGATGTGATAAATTATTGAATCTCTTGTCACAGTGTGAACACTTATAAGGTTTCTCTCCAGTGTGGGTCCTCTCATGTGTTTTCAGCTCTGTTGACTGAATGAATCGCTTGTCACAGTGTGAACACTTATAAGGTTTCTCTCCAGTGTGAATCCTCTCATGTGTTTTCAGACTTGATGACACACTGAATCTCTTGTCACAGTGTGAACACTTGTAAGGTTTCTCTCCAGTGTGATTCCTCTCATGTATTTTCAGATGTGATAAATTATTGATTCTCTTGTCACAGTGTGAACACTTATAAGGTTTCTCTCCAGTGTGGGTCCTCTCATGTGTTTTCAGCTCTGTTGACTGAATGAATCGCTTGTCACAGTGTGAACACTTATAAGGTTTCTCTCCAGTGTGAATCTTTTCATGTGTTTTCAGACTTGATGACACACTGAATCTCTTGTCACAGTGTGAACACTTATAAGGTTTCTCTCCAGTGTGAATCTTCTCATGTGTTTTCAGACTTGATGACACACTGAATCTCTTGTCACAGTGTGAACACTTGTAAGGTTGCTCTCCAGTGTGGATCCTCTCATGTCTTTTCAGATGTGTTGAATCACTGAATCTCTTGTCACAGTGTGAACACTTGTAAGGTTTCTCTCCAGTGTGGATCCTCTCATGTGTTTTCAGATGTGTCGAATCACTGAATCTCTTGTCACAGTGTGAACACTTGTAAGGTTTCTCTCCAGTGTGGATCCTCTCATGTGTTATCAGACTTGATGACACACTGAATCTCTTGTCACAGTGTGAACACTTGTAAGGTTTCTCTCCAGTGTGAATCCTCCCATGTGTTTTCAGATATGTTAACCGACTGAATCTCTTGTCACAGTGTGAACACTTGTAAGGTTTCTCTCCAGTGTGAATCCTCTCATGTGTTTTCAGATGTGTTAACCGACTGAATCTCTTGTCACAGTGTGAACACTTGTAAGGTTTCTCTCCAGTGTGAATCCTCTCATGTGTTTTCAGATGTGTTAACCGACTGAATCTCTTGTCACAGTGTGAACACTTGTAAGGTTTCTCTCCAGTGTGGATCTTCTCATGTAGTTTTAAACTGCTCGCTGAACTAAAAGTCTTTTCAGACTCAAAGCACACGTACTCTCTCACATCAGTATGTATTTTCTGATGTTCTTTCAAACTTTGTAGATGTAAAAAACTCTCACCACACAAATGACATGAATGTGTATTCTTCTTTGCATGAACTTTCAAGTGTTTCTTCAGAAGTGAAGCCCATAAAAACATTTTACCGCATTGATCACATGCATGCTGCTTATCTTGATGATTTGGTTCTTCATTTTCCTCTTTTTCTTCAATGAACTCTGAAATAAAAGTAAAATTATTTATTTTTGGTATATTGTTAAGAGCTGAGAATGTCTGTAAATACACAAATTACTTTTTTGCTTCAGATTTAATGACTTTTACTAATTTAACAGGGAAACCGTGTAAACATTTTTAAGCATCAATTTATCACCGTCACAGCCCTAGTAAAATGTATATATTTTATATACATATATCCACATTTATACATTTATATACAGTAGGTAGACAACCAGAATGGGTAATACCACCGCGGCATGCAGGTTCACATGACCAAAATAAGAGATGTGCTGTGTAAATAAGTTCAGAGGGCGCGCTTGAATACTGCTGTTAATGCGCAATTACCATTTTAGATCTACAAACTTTACTGTACAAGATTTTTTTTCAAACTGAAAACATAAATCTAGGCTATCCGCTACCGTTTTCAAAGCACAATTCAAAACTGTGACATTTCATTCACTGACACTCTACAGGAGGCAGCGCTAAACCGAGAAATCCATGTACTTACTTGCTGGCAACTTGTCAAAATAAAAGCTGGCCGATTTTCAGTTTGTAAATTCTGAAAGTTCAGATTAAAATAATAATAATAGCATTTTTTATAATAATAATATTTTATTTTTTTAAGTTTATTATAAAATAATTGTATATTAATTGACATTAGAGTTTAGCTGCCGTGTTTCTGCACATTGTATTTTTTTGAAGAACGCATCCACAAAAGGAGTTCGCATTCAGAGCCGCACAGAAACGTTCATTTGCATTCGGGCTCTTTTTGCAGATAGCAAGCATCTTAGTCCTAATATTAGCGTTATGTTGTATAAATAAAGCATATTCTACATTCAATTATGAGTTTAATCCCATTAATCAAAAACCTGCTATCAAATGCTCACTCTACTGTTTATTTTATAATAAACTTTATAACGAGAACTTTATAACTTTATAACGAGAACACCATTGTAAAAATTGTGTATTGTTAGGGTTTCGCTGACATTTAATTTTAACTATCTTTCAATCAAAACATAAAAACAAGGAGAGATCACGTGACCCTCCGGTAGCAATGGCTGTGTAGTTCGACTGCTCCCTGACTCGGTATCCTTAATCTATCTGTTCTCAGTAAAATTATCCATGCTTGTTCAGTCTTGGCTGCTCTGATAACGGTGCAACAAATGAAGATGGCAAAACGTCAACTAACATTGGCTTCCCCGGAGAAAAAACGAGTTAAAGATCCTAATTGTGGTCCTGAGGGGGAACTTCGCGCCATTGTTGCTGATGAGTTAAAGATGCACCTTAGCTTTATCAGGGAAATGTTTAAGGAAGAATTTACCCCAATTGCGGATAGACTTGGAGTCCTGGAAGAAGACGTTCGACTGATAAGAAATAATTTTGACAACATGCAGGCAGCTCTTCGCAACGCGAAGAAAGACACCGTGGAAGTGAAGCTAACAGTGGACTCCCTTCAGGATAAGTTGGTGAGAATCGAAGACAAAAGCCGTCAATCCAATGTCCGTTTAGTGGGACTAAAAGAGGGTGTGGAGGGAGATGATCCTCTGCAATTTATACAGAATAATCTTACTAAATGGATACCATCTCTTGGTGGCAAAGTACTGGAAGTTGAAAGAGCGCACCGTATATACAGCGGTAGGCGTGCTAAATCTACCCCTCGTACGTTCATCATCAAGATGCTGCGGTATCAAGATCAGAATGCGATCCTGAATGGAGCCCGTGCCGATGGCCAAATACTTCATAATGGATCTCCACTGCTTTTCTTCCCAGACTACAGCACTCACACTGCATCTAAGAGGAGAGCGATGACATTGGCGAGGAAGAAGCTAACTCAGTCTGGAATTACGTCTTTTTTGCTCTATCCCGCGGTAGTCAAAGTTCCTCACCGAGGGAAGATTTCACTGCTTGAGACACCGGCGGAGGTTGAAAAGTTCGTCCTCAATATGAATCCCATCGCAAAATCTTCCCAGAAGTGAGCAGAGGTCGATTGTTTCACCAGAATCCGAAGAGAAGGAGCATGAATCGGCAGTTCCCATGGAGGACCTTATGGAGACAGATTTATTTTTCTTTTTGTTCATCCGGAAAATTACCGGGGCAGGTGTCGACGGACGAGCCGGAATGCTAGTTGGACGCGTATCCAAAGACTGTTACGTTAAGGGCAGGTAGAAGAGTGTTTAATTCTTTGCTTGCTGCCCGTTCTTTTACTGTTCTTGTTTATGTTTTTCTGTTCCATGCCCAAGTCCGCCCACGCAAGTTTAGTTTAATTTGTTTTATTCATACATTTATATACGTGGTATTTATATGCATTTATTTATTATGTATTATGTATTGCATATTTTCTGATTGTTGCCCACTATCTTTCCTGAGGGTTACTTTTTGTTCCTCCCGCCTCTTTATGTTTGGTCTGCATAGCTATTACTCTTTAAATTATGGCTATACATATATTGTCATGGAATGTTAATGGGTTAAATAGCCCCATCAAGCGGACCAAAGGCTTAG
This sequence comes from Carassius auratus, assembly GCF_003368295.1. Classification (NCBI taxonomy): domain Eukaryota; kingdom Metazoa; phylum Chordata; class Actinopteri; order Cypriniformes; family Cyprinidae; genus Carassius; species Carassius auratus. Next base: position 30,632 of record NW_020529056.1, read on the forward strand.
ATTATTTAAGATGTAAAAAGGTTTCTTTTGCCCTTATACAAGAGTCTCATTTGAAGTCAGCTGACGTGCATCGCTTTCAAAATAGATACTTTAAAATGATTTCCTCCTCGTCGGCAGTTAATAAATCTAAAGGGGTGCTGATATTGTCTAGGCGTTCTACTAATTTTTCTGTTGTACGTTCTGGTGGGGATAAAGAACCTATGTTGTTGGTTCTTTAAATAATACTAAATACGCTTTTGTATCTGTTTATGCACCCAACGAGGGTGATCCGTTATTTTTTCAAGAATTATTACGTTTAGCTGTGACTTTGCAGGACTGCCTCATGGTGTTAGGGGGCGACTTTAATGCTGTGTTAGATCCTCAGCTCGATAGATCTCATGCTTCTAAAGCTGATTCAAGGATTTCAGGTTGTTTTAAATCATTTTTGTGACATTCTAGCATATGTGATGTTTGGCGTTTACAAAATGATGGTTCCAGGGATTATACATTCTTTTCAGATCGTCATAAAAGCTACTCAAGGATCGACTATTTACTTATGTCTCCCTCTCTAATTCCCTATATTAATAAAGTGGATATTCTGCCACTTCTTTTATCTGATCATTTGCCATTAATTTCTACTTTAACTCCTGTACCATTAAGCTCCAGACATAATCGCTGGAGGTTTAATACCTCCCTGTTAAGGACTGTACATTTATGGAAGAATTACGCAACTCTTTGAAGGAATTTTTGCAGATTAACAAGGATTCCGCTTCTAACCCCCAAGTATTGTGGGAAACCACTAAATGTTTTGTTAGCGGTAAATGTATAAGTTATTCATCATTCAGTAAAAAGCATAGAGAGAGTCGTAAAATTTAATTAGAAAAACAAATTGATCTACTAGAGAAGGAACTAAAAGGTACATTTTGTGAGACCAAAGCCAAAGAACCTATTGATTTAAATAGAATATTTGAATCCTATTTATAAACATTTGTACACATCAGAATCCAGCACTGACCCAACACCCAACAAATTTTGATTTATTCCTTAAACATTTAGATATTCCCAAATTAAATGATTCTCAGCACGATATATTGGACAGCCCTTTGACAATTGAAGAATTGAAGTCTGCCCTGGACTCCATGAGCAGTAATAAAGCCCCTGGGTTAGATGGGATTCCCCCGGAGCTATTGAAAGCATTATGGGACATAGTGGCTCCCTTGATAATTAACTCTTTTAATTCTGCTTTAGAAAAAGGGGCTCTGCACAGGGACCAAAATACAGCTTTAATAACTTTGGTTTTGAAGAAAGGGAAGGATCCACTTGAGTGCTCTAGTTATAGGCCAATTAGCCTTCTATCCACAGATTCAAAGCTGTTAGCAAAAGTCTTGGCCTTAAGATTGGATCGGTGTGTTGGAGACTTGATCAAGTATGATCAGTCAGGTTTTTTAAGGGGGAGATTTGCTGCGGACAATATTCATAGGCTTCTTCATATTATTCAACTAGCAGACCTATACAGCTTCCTCTGCAGTCCTTTCTTTGGATGCAGAGAAAGCATTCGACAGAACTGAGTGGAACTTTTTGTGGTCTGTCCTGGAACGTTTCGGGTTTGGTTCTTTTTTCGTGCAAGCTGTCAAAACTATCTATTTTAATTGTTCAGCCAGAGCTCTTACTGGAGCTCATATTTCTCCTTCCTTTCGTCTCGGCAGGGGCACTCGCCAAGGATGTCCCCTGTCACCTTTGCTTTTTAATTTATCATTAGAGCCTTTGGCCCAAGCAATTAAACAATGCTCTGCAATAGTTCCTATTAGATGTATGAATACGTCTCATAAGATTTCACTCTATGCTGACGACATTCTGTTGTATTTATCAAATATCACAGATTCGGTTAAAGAATGCTTGAAACTGTTTGATACATTTGGCAAACTGTCCGGTTATAAAATTAACTCGAGCAAATCCATACTTTTACCCCTTAACTTAGCAGCCAAATCAGAGATTCAGGCCTTACTTACTATGGTTCCAGTCAGCGACCAGTTTAATTATCTTGGGATTAAAGTTTTTTGTTCGCCATCTCGCATTTCTAAGTGGAACTACCAGTCTCTTATGGATAGGATTTCCAGCAATCTTCTGTGTTGGTCTCCACTCTGCTTGGCTATTCATGGTAGGATAGCAACTATTAAGATGAATATACTTCCGAGGCTGAGCTTTTTATTTTCAACTTTACCTCTGGCACCACCTACTGGTTATTTTAAAGAGCTTCGTACAGCAGTAACAACATTTTTATGGAATAATAAACGGCCTAGAATTCGATTTAAATCTGTGCACAGGCTAAAACCTCATGGAGGCTTATCGTTACCATATTTTTGGTCCTTTTATTTAGCATACCAAGTGAGACCACTTAGGACATGGATGGATGTTGACTCCCCTGTGCCATGGCGGGCCTTAGAGACTAATATTATTTACCCATTGTGTCTACAGGATTTACCTTTTACTGGAATACCTAAGAAAGCTCTGGAAAAGTTTGGTCCAATTATATGCCATTCTATCAAAACATGGAGAGTGGCAGAAAAGATCATGGGAGCTTTGGATTCCTACTGTGACTATGGACTTAACCTTTATGGACTTAAGTCCTTTCAGATTTTAAAAGATGAATTCTCTCTTCCAGGATTTTCATTCTTTCTGTATCTAAGATAAAGATCTGCGCTAAAAGCATATGGAGCACCCTGGTCGAATAAATATCTTCTCATCTTATGATAGACTGGATAGATTCCAGTATGGCTTTTAAGGGTATTGTTAGCATAATTTATAAATCGCTTGTGGTACGACAGTACTCGAACATTCTGACTGAGGACTTCTCGGGAGAGTCAGCTTAACACTTTGATCGATTGGGACATTGTCTGGGGGAATTGTTTTGCTACCTCAAAAAAATCTGGCTCACCAAATGATACATTATAAATTAATTTATAAGGTATATGCCACACCCTGTTTACTATATAAAATGAAAAGAAAATCTGACCATTTTTGTCACTTGTGTAATAATGAAAGTTTAGGTACATACATGCATATGTTCTGGGACTGTTCTCAAATTGAGTCAGTTTGGTCCTCAGTCCAGGACATACTAACAGAACTTCTGAAGATTCCAATCCGAAAGGACCCTCTGATTTTTCTTCTGCTGGATGATTCTTCGTTGTCACTGTCTGTCAATCAAAGGAGGATTCTGTCCATTTTCCTTACTGCTGCTAAAAAGGTTCTCCTAAAAATGTGGTTGGAACCAACTACCCCACCTATGGTCTTATCTGGGATGTCATATCTACTGGACATTGCCCATCTGGAGTGCACCACAGCTAAAGTGCTCGGAGCCAATAGAAAGACAATACAATTTGGTTGGACCTTATTGAGAACTTTATCAAGAAGTTTTTGCATTATCCTTCTAAGTTTTGGTCAATTTTATTTTAATTTTCAGTCATATGTATCTATTTTATGTATTTATATTTAGTCTTACGGTTATGGGTGATCTTGGGCTTTGTTGTAAATAGTTAATTACACAAAATGTTGATAAACAAAGAATCGCAAAAGAAAAACATAAAACATTATTTACTCCGTTTGTTATCTGCGAAGGCATTTGTTAACATTTTCCCTGTGTGTTAACATCAGTAATTATGGTTGTAGAGTGTCTGACTTGACTCAATGTATTTTGCCCCCGCCCCCAAACATATGATTCGACTATCAGTCAAATATCAGCAGATTCGAAATTCCGATTCGACTAAGAAATCCTTAGCCGGGAACACCAACTAATATTTATATAAGGATGGATTCTCTCTTCCAGATTTTCATTCTTCTGTATCTAAGATAAAGAGCTGCGCTAACATAAAAACATTAATTTTACTCCGTTTGTATCTGCGAAGCATTTGTTACACATTTTCCCTGTGTGTTACATCAGTAATTATGGTTGTAGAGTGTCTGACTTGACTCAATGTATTTTGCCCCGCCCCAAACATATGATTCGACTATCAGTCGCATATCAGCAAGATTCGAAAATTCCGATTCACTAAGAAAATCCTTTCACCTTAGGGGTGAAAAACTTTTGGAATTTGAAGATCAAGGTAAATTGTACTTAATTTGTGTACCGGGAAACATACAAGTATCTTCTGTTGCTTACGAAGGGCAGAACTAAATGGAAAAAAAATTATATTTCAACAAAATAAGACAAATTTGCCCATCTTCATCATGTTCAAAAGTTTTCACCCCCCAGCTCTTAATGCATCTCGTTTTCCTTCTGGAGCATCAGTGAATGTTTGAATCTTTTTAAATAGTTGTGTTTGAGTCCCTCAATTGTCCTTAGTGTGAAAAGATGCATCTTAAAATCATAAAGTCACTGCTGGAAAGGGTTCAAACATGCAAAGATGCTGGAAAACTGAAGAATCTGCAGGACCTTAAAGATTTTTCTGAAGAACGCTGCTCAGTTTAACTGTTCAGAACTAACAAGGGACTCATGCACAACCATCACAAAACAGAAAGACAGTCAAGGATCATCAGGTAACAGAACACAGTATTAAGAACCAAGGGTTCCCAACTTTGAGTGGGTTATTTAATAATTTCAGCAATTTTTTTGTCTTGTGGACTAAATGTTAATACTTTTATGTACAATATCCTACTCAGGACAGTACTAAATAAAAAATAACCTGCATTTAGTATGATCTCTCTTATTTTTTGAAAATTACTCATATTTTCACAGATTCTGCAAGGGTGCCCAAACTTTCGATCCCCACTGTATATATCTCGTCACGATCATCAGCTGGAGTGACCATAAACTCCAATAGTGGGGGAAACTCCACTCAGGACTTTGAAAATAATGACAGTTTCACTCCTAACAGGATTCAACAGGAATCTACGCATTGTACATGCACTGGGACATACTGGGACATTACTTTTACAGACCAGACACTTTAGAGAACCAATGCAAGTATCCACTTGTCAACTATTAAGATGCGCTTCTAGGCTTTGACCCCTTTTAATTAAGGTGATGAGATTCTTCGATGGTTCTTAACAGGTAATGAATTGGTTTGTGAGTAAATACTGCCATGACGCTCCACTGTCTATTGCGCGTGAGCGCTCACTCTCGCTCTCTCTCGTTGCAGTTCGTTCGCTCTCTCTCTCTCTCTCTATCCATGCTTTCCTTGCGTTGACATTTATGTTTAATGTGTGTACGTTTGTGTCAAGTCAGATGTTCCATGTTGCCCTGTAGTGTAGTTTAACCCTTTAACTGTCACCCTGTCCCGTACACGGAATGCCTACATTTACTTCACTATATTACTCTCAAAAATCTACACACACACGGATAAAAAGCTACATGTTTTCATTTCGGTTCATTCTTGGTTTAAAAAAATATTGGTAACACTTTAGAATACTGTTTCTTACTTACTACATAAGTAATATGGAATTATTGAAGAACTAACATGTGATTATTCATTAACACTTAACTCACTACTGTTAAAGGAACACTCCACCGTTTTTTGAAATAGGGCTTATTCACATTATTTCCTACATTTAGATAGGTGGGCAAATGCATTTTTGTGTCCGTGCATGCATTGTTTTAGTTTGACTGGGTCGGCGTTAGCTTAGCTTAGCACAATGAATGGAATCCTTTGTTGCCAGCTAGCATGGCCTGAGTAAAAGTGATCAAAAAATTAAAAAAACCCACCTAATTACTTCTTGTGGCCTGCGTATTCACAACGAGTACAAATAGCGATCCAGATTAACACTAGGCGATTTCCTAGGCAGATATTGACTTGGGACTATATTATGGGGAAGCACAGGCGAAGCACTGCTGCTTAGGCGAAGCACTGCTACTTCGGCGCATAGATATCACGCAACACATGAAATCCCACGACTTCCGTCAACATACCGGCGTGAATAGTAGCTGCCTGGCTATTTTCCTTACAGTACACGAATGGCGATGAACATGGCTGATTTTGAGAGAGACGAAGAGGGTGACTTCTCAGACAGTCAAGAACCAGAACCATACCTATTTGAACCAGAGTTTACAGAAGACGAGCTGCGTGCTTTGGAAATAGAACGACAGGAGGAGGAGGTTGCGATCGCTCAACAGCCTGAGGACGTGAGGATGAGAGCCAACATGAACTGGTGGTGTGAATGTGGGGGAATATGCCAATCTATGCCGACGGAAATAGAGTGTCTGTGCTGTAGAGAGTGGGACATGTTTTTGCCATTGATGACCAGGCTCAACACGTCAGATCAAGATGAGCGTGCCCGAAGTTGTGTCACATCTACAGAGGATTTCACGGCGCTGATCCATTCTGCAGTAACGTTAATCGATTTTTTTTTTTCGGTGTGACAAAGTGAACTGGAAAAAACACCCCACGCCGAATGGACCAAATGGACAGCTGTCCACAGAGTAAGTGATTATTTTAATCATGACACATGTATAGATCGACCCATATTATACCTGTATTCACATAGAGTTGATGTTTTCATGTGTTGCGTGATATCTCTGCACCGAAGTAGCAGTGCTTCGCCTAAGCAGCAGTGCTTCGCCTGTGCTTCCCCATAATATAGTCCCAAGTCAATATCAATACAATACATTAAAGGACAACATCATTTGATCTAAAGGTATCAAACCCACTGTAAAATATACAGAATATTATTCAGTATAATGCAGAATGCATTGTTTTTCAGATGATGCCTTTGTTGTTTTTATATACATTATTGAATCAACTGTTTTATATAATATACTCACTTCAATTAAACTGACACAGTTTGAGATAAAGGTATCAAACCAACTGTATTATATTCTTTATAATGCACAAGAAATGTTTTTTAGATTATGCTTTTATTGTTTGTATAGTTTATATTTTATTAAAGGATACTGCAAGCACTTTAATTTATCACCCTTTATTCATACTGCACAAAAAGTGGTTTAATAACATTGAATGTTACAAAATAGTCAAAGGAAATTTATATGAAAGACATAAAGGAGGAACTTCGCCTATTAATAAAAACCCATGGGTAACAAGTCTTCAGTGCCGCAGTCTACACCTAGTCTTTATATAAAAACACCCACAAATGTCTCCACAGAAATTATCCAGGTCCCCACCCGATAAGTAAAACTTTGTACCCGATAAGTAAAACTTTGTAAGCCTAATGTAACGTTACCACAAACAGTCATTAAAGATGAACGAAGAACATAAAAATAATTTAAAAAAAGTAAAATAAATAAGAATAAACACCAACCTCCTTGTTCCTCTTGTTTTATTCTCCAGGTTTCTGGTTCCTCTGGTTTTATTGTGCAGGTTTCTGGTTCCTCTTGTTTTATTCTCCAGGTTTCTGGTTCCTCGTGTTTTATTGTGCAGGTTTCTGGTTCCTCGTGTTTTATTCTCCAGGTTTCTGTTTCCTCTTGTTTTATTCTCCATGTTTCTGTTTCCTCTTGTTTTATTCTCCAGGTTTCTGTTTCCTCTTGTTTTATTCTCCAGGTTTCTGGTTCCTCGTGTTTAATTATCAAAGATTCTGGTTCCTCGTGTTTTATTTCTGTTTCCTCGTGTTTTATTGTGCTGGTTTCTGGTTCACTCGTGTTCTCTTCTCTCTCCTCTTTCACAAACTCCATCTTCACAGCAGCAGATCTCAGTTCAGATGATAAACTCCTCCAGATATTCCTGCTCGCTTCAAAACTCACGAATGTGAGGATGTGACAGGTATTTACTGAACTGATTCAAATCTGTATTTTTTTCTCTCTTAGAAACTTGTCTAACTGTTTGTATGAAGGCAGCACACCGACATAACAACAACAGAGAGCGCGGTGAAACTAAACTTCTTCTTCTGAGGTTTAATGATGTTTGTCAAAACAAACGTGTGTGTTTAGCGCCTCCCGCTGGACTGGAGCGAGGCGACAAGAGGAAGAAAGACCAATAACCATTAAAACAATTATTTAAAAATAATATAAAAATGATGTGTAGTCCATATAACTACTATAGACACAGACATTTTTACTCACTGAAATATTTATTTGTCATAAAATTATTACTTCATAATTGTCTTACACACATGCTATACAGATAATAGAGTCGTGCATTATTTTGAGTGATGATTATAAGAGTGGCTTGATGGAGCGCAGGAGATGCAGATAACATGATATATTGACCATTAAGAAACTTTCATTAATGCTGTCACGTAACAAATCTGTCCAAATATAAAATGAAATAAATAGATAATTTCTACATTGAAATAAAAATGTAAAGACTGCACAACTATTATAAATTGCGAATCTAAATAATTGGGAATCATGAAAAAATTCGAATAAAATAAAAACATGTATCTATTATCTGTTTCATGTATCTATTATTACATTTATGTAGTTTTGTTTGCTTGGCTGTTTCCTTATAAAAAAGTCCAGAAATTTGTCAAGATTTTCGTCAGGTGTCGTTTTAAATTATATGACGTCATTACATTGCCGTCTTGCCACCAACCAATCGCTGCACTGCTGATCATGATTTCGAGTATCGATATCCCCGCCAACACATGAACGCGGAATTATCTCACATAACTCAATCCAGCGATACTAAGAACCAAATTAGCCTGGTCATGATTAGCACATCTTGGATGTATTTGAGGATGTAAGATGATCAACAGTGCAGCGATTGGCTGGTGGCAAGACGGCAATGTAATGACGTCATATAATTTAAAACGACACCTGACGAAAAACTTTACAAGTTTCTGGACTTTTATAAGGAAACAGCCAAGCAAACAAAACTACATAAAACTATTTTGAGTACTGGACGCCCATACTATTTCAGGACACGTAATATAAATACATACACACATTTATTTGACCTACACGGACCTGTTATGAAGCTGCAATGTTATTCGATTTTTTTACATTTTTGTACCATGTCCTCTGGTGTGGCACCATGTCCTTTGAACTTTTTTGGAACCACTACAAATGTTTTATGCTTTGTTGTGCATAAATATGACACCCCTAAATTATATATTTTTGTTTATTAAAAAGTGCATGTTAAGCTACATAATCCTAGAAAATTTTGCAAATGTGTCTTGCTTTCCACTAATGACAGATTAGCTTGGAATAGCAAGGTCATTAATTGACAGAAAAAGCTGGAACGTCCTTTGGTGTGATAAAAAAAAAAAAGTCCTCCATTGTGACACCTGTACTGTCACACCACAGGACAAAGTTTCTTTAAAAATAATTTTAAAGAAATAAATAATATTTGTTTAACCCTTTTTTTATACTTTTAAATGCAATAATTACATTCATTAAATTAAGCTCTAATCATCAAAAAAAAAAAAAAAGAATCTT